>NC_134827.1:59433251-59612325 GCF_004210375.1 Tachypleus tridentatus
CAGTGTCTTCTAGATTGGGATCTAAACTTATTGTGAACAGTAAGTCACGACAGTGTCTTCTAGATTGGGATCTAAACTTATTGTGAACAGTAAGTCACGACAGTGTCTTCTAGATTGGGATCTAAACTTATTGTGAACAGTAAGTCACGACAGTGTCTTCTAGATTGGGATCTAAACTTATTGTGAACAGTAAGTCACGACAGTGTCTTCTAGATTGGGATCTAAACTTATTGTGAACAGTAAGTCACCACAGTGTCTTCTAGATTGGGATCTAAACTTATTGTGAACAGTAAGTCACGACAGTGTCTTCTAGATTGGGATCTAAACTTATTGTGAACAGTAAGTCACGACAGTGTCTTCTAGATTGGGATCTAAACTTATTGTGAACAGTAAGTCACGACAGTGTCTTCTAGATTGGGATCTAAACTTATTGTGAACAGTAAGTCACGACAGTGTCTTCTAGATTGGGATCTAAACTTATTGTGAACAGTAAGTCACGACAGTGTCTTCTAGATTGGGATCTAAACTTATTGTGAACAGTAAGTCACGACAGTGTCTTCTAGATTGGGATCTAAACTTATTGTGAACAGTAAGTCACGACAGTGTCTTCTAGATTGGGATCTAAACTTATTGTGAACAGTAAGTCACGACAGTGTCTTCTAGATTGGGATCTAAACTTATTGTGAACAGTAAGTCACGACAGTGTCTTCTAGATTGGGATCTAAACTTATTGTGAACAGTAAGTCACGACAGTGTCTTCTAGATTGGGATCTAAACTTATTGTGAACAGTAAGTCACGACAGTGTCTTCTAGATTGGGATCTAAACTTATTGTGAACAGTAAGTCACGACAGTGTCTTCTAGATTGGGATCTAAACTTATTGTGAACAGTAAGTCACCACAGTGTCTTCTAGATTGGGATCTAAACTTATTGTGAACAGTAAGTCACGACAGTGTCTTCTAGATTGGGATCTAAACTTATTGTGAACTTGTGAACAGTAAGTCACGACAGTGTCTTCTAGATTGGGATCTAAACTTATTGTGAACAGTAAGTCACGACAGTGTCTTCTAGATTGGGATCTAAACTTATTGTGAACAGTAAGTCACGACAGTGTCTTCTAGATTGGGATCTAAACTTATTGTGAACAGTAAGTCACCACAGTGTCTTCTAGATTGGGATCTAAACTTATTGTGAACAGTAAGTCACGACAGTGTCTTCTAGATTGGGATCTAAACTTATTGTGAACAGTAAGTCACCACAGTGTCTTCTAGATTGGGATCTAAACTTATTGTGAACAGTAAGTCACCACAGTGTCTTCTAGATTGGGATCTAAACTTATTGTGAACAGTAAGTCACGACAGTGTCTTCTAGATTGGGATCTAAACTTATTGTGAACAGTAAGTCACGACAGTGTCTTCTAGATTGGGATCTAAACTTATTGTGAACAATAAGTCACGACAGTGTCTTCTAGATTGGGATCTAAACTTATTGTGAACAGTAAGTCACGACAGTGTCTTCTAGATTGGGATCTAAACTTATTGTGAACAGTAAGTCACCACAGTGTCTTCTAGATTGGGATCTAAACTTATTGTGAACAGTAAGTCACGACAGTGTCTTCTAGATTGGGATCTAAACTTATTGTGAACAGTAAGTCACGACAGTGTCTTCTAGATTGGGATCTAAACTTATTGTGAACAGTAAGTCACGACAGTGTCTTCTAGATTGGGATCTAAACTTATTGTGAACAGTAAGTCACGACAGTGTCTTCTAGATTGGGATCTAAACTTATTGTGAACAGTAAGTCACCACAGTGTCTTCTAGATTGGGATCTAAACTTATTGTGAACAGTAAGTCACGACAGTGTCTTCTAGATTGGGATCTAAACTTATTGTGAACAGTAAGTCACGACAGTGTCTTCTAGATTGGGATCTAAACTTATTGTGAACAGTAAGTCACCACAGTGTCTTCTAGATTGGGATCTAAACTTATTGTGAACAGTAAGTCACGACAGTGTCTTCTAGATTGGGATCTAAACTTATTGTGAACAGTAAGTCACGACAGTGTCTTCTAGATTGGGATCTAAACTTATTGTAAACAATAAGTCACGACAGTGTCTTCTAGATTGGGATCTAAACTTATTGTGAACAGTAAGTCACGACAGTGTCTTCTAGATTGGGATCTAAACTTATTGTGAACAGTAAGTCACCACAGTGTCTTCTAGATTGGGATCTAAACTTATTGTGAACAGTAAGTCACGACAGTGTCTTCTAGATTGGGATCTAAACTTATTGTGAACAGTAAGTCACGACAGTGTCTTCTAGATTGGGATCTAAACTTATTGTGAACAGTAAGTCACGACAGTGTCTTCTAGATTGGGATCTAAACTTATTGTGAACAGTAAGTCACCACAGTGTCTTCTAGATTGGGATCTAAACTTATTGTGAACAGTAAGTCACGACAGTGTCTTCTAGATTGGGATCTAAACTTATTGTGAACAGTAAGTCACGACAGTGTCTTCTAGATTGGGATCTAAACTTATTGTGAACAGTAAGTCACGACAGTGTCTTCTAGATTGGGATCTAAACTTATTGTGAACAGTGTGAACAGTAAGTCACGACAGTGTCTTCTAGATTGGGATCTAAACTTATTGTGAACAGTAAGTCACGACAGTGTCTTCTAGATTGGGATCTAAACTTATTGTGAACAGTAAGTCACGACAGTGTCTTCTAGATTGGGATCTAAACTTATTGTGAACAGTAAGTCACGACAGTGTCTTCTAGATTGGGATCTAAACTTATTGTGAACAGTAAGTCACGACAGTGTCTTCTAGATTGGGATCTCTAAACAGTAAGTCACGACAGTGTCTTCTAGATTGGGATCTAAAATTGTGAACAGTAAGTCACGACAGTGTCTTCTAGATTGGGATCTAAACTTATTGTGAACAGTAAGTCACGACAGTGTCTTCTAGATTGGGATCTAAACTTATTGTGAACAGTAAGTCACGACAGTGTCTTCTAGATTGGGATCTAAACTTATTGTGAACAGTAAGTCACGACAGTGTCTTCTAGATTGGGATCTAAACTTATTGTGAACAGTAAGTCACGACAGTGTCTTCTAGATTGGGATCTAAACTTATTGTGAACAGTAAGTCACGACAGTGTCTTCTAGATTGGGATCTAAACTTATTGTGAACAGTAAGTCACGACAGTGTCTTCTAGATTGGGATCTAAACTTATTGTGAACAGTAAGTCACGACAGTGTCTTCTAGATTGGGATCTAAACTTATTGTGAACAGTAAGTCACGACAGTGTCTTCTAGATTGGGATCTAAACTTATTGTGAACAGTAAGTCACGACAGTGTCTTCTAGATTGGGATCTAAACTTATTGTGAACAGTAAGTCACCACAGTGTCTTCTAGATTGGGATCTAAACTTATTGTGAACAGTAAGTCACGACAGTGTCTTCTAGATTGGGATCTAAACTTATTGTGAACAGTAAGTCACGACAGTGTCTTCTAGATTGGGATCTAAACTTATTGTGAACAGTAAGTCACGACAGTGTCTTCTAGATTGGGATCTAAACTTATTGTGAACAGTAAGTCACGACAGTGTCTTCTAGATTGGGATCTAAACTTATTGTGAACAGTAAGTCACGACAGTGTCTTCTAGATTGGGATCTAAACTTATTGTGAACAGTAAGTCACGACAGTGTCTTCTAGATTGGGATCTAAACTGTGAACAGTAAGTCACGACAGTGTCTTCTGTGGGATCTAAACAGTAAGTCACGACAGTGTCTTCTAGATTGGGATCTAAACTTATTGTGAACAGTAAGTCACGACAGTGTCTTCTAGATTGGGATCTAAACTTATTGTGAACAGTAAGTCACGACAGTGTCTTCTAGATTGGGATCTAAACTTATTGTGAACAGTAAGTCACGACAGTGTCTTCTAGATTGGGATCTAAACTTATTGTGAACAGTAAGTCACGACAGTGTCTTCTAGATTGGGATCTAAACTTATTGTGAACAGTAAGTCACGACAGTGTCTTCTAGATTGGGATCTAAACTTATTGTAAACAATAAGTCACGACACAGTGTCTTCTTCTAGATTGGGATCTAAACTTATTGTGAACAGTAAGTCACGACAGTGTCTTCTAGATTGGGATCTAAACTTTGAACTGTAAGTCACGACAGTGTCTTCTAGATTGGGATTTCAACTTATTGTGAACAGTAAGTCACGACAGTGTCTTCTAGATTGGGATCTAAACTTATTGTGAACAGTAAGTCACCACAGTGTCTTCTAGATTGGGATCTAAACTTATTGTGAACAGTAAGTCACCACAGTGTCTTCTAGATTGGGATCTAAACTTATTGTGAACAGTAAGTCACGACAGTGTCTTCTACAGTGTCTTCTAGATAAGTCACGACAGGATCTAAACTAAACTTTGTGAACAGTAAGTCACGACAGTGTCTTCTAGATTGGGATCTAAACTTATTGTGAACAGTAAGTCACCACAGTGTCTTCTAGATTGGGATCTAAACTTATTGTGAACAGTAAGTCACGACAGTGTCTTCTAGATTGGGATCTAAACTTATTGTGAACAGTAAGTCACGACAGTGTCTTCTAGATTGGGATCTAAACTTATTGTGAACAGTAAGTCACGACAGTGTCTTCTAGATTGGGATCTAAACTTATTGTGAACAGTAAGTCACGACAGTGTCTTCTAGATTGGGATCTAAACTTATTGTGAACAGTAAGTCACGACAGTGTCTTCTAGATTGGGATCTAAACTTATTGTGAACAGTAAGTCACGACAGTGTCTTCTAGATTGGGATCTAAACTTATTGTGAACAGTAAGTCACGACAGTGTCTTCTAGATTGGGATCTAAACTTATTGTGAACAGTAAGTCACGACAGTGTCTTCTAGATTGGGATCTAAACTTATTGTGAACAGTAAGTCACGACAGTGTCTTCTAGATTGGGATCTAAACTTATTGTGAACAGTAAGTCACGACAGTGTCTTCTAGATTGGGATCTAAACTTATTGTGAACAGTAAGTCACGACAGTGTCTTCTAGATTGGGATCTAAACTTATTGTGAACAGTAAGTCACGACAGTGTCTTCTAGATTGGGATCTAAACTTATTGTGAACAGTAAGTCACACAGTGTCTTCTAGATTGGGATCTAAACTTATTGTGAACAGTAAGTCACGACAGTGTCTTCTAGATTGGGATCTAAACTTTGTGAACAGTAAGTCACGACAGTGTCTTCTAGATTGGGATCTAAACTTATTGTGAACAGTAAGTCACGACAGTGTCTTCTAGATTGGGATCTAAACTTATTGTGAACAGTAAGTCACGACAGTGTCTTCTAGATTGGGATCTAAACTTATTGTGAACAGTAAGTCACGACAGTGTCTTCTAGATTGGGATCTAAACTTATTGTGAACAGTAAGTCACGACAGTGTCTTCTAGATTGGGATCTAAACTTATTGTGAACAGTAAGTCACGACAGTGTCTTCTAGATTGGGATCTAAACTTATTGTGAACAGTAAGTCACCACAGTGTCTTCTAGATTGGGATCTAAACAGTAAGTCAGTGTCTTCTAGATTGGGATCTTGTGAACAGTAAGTCACGACAGTGTCTTCTAGATTGGGATCTAAACTTGAACAGTAAGTGTGAACAGTAAGTCACGACAGTGTCTTCTAGATTGGGATCTAAACTTATTGTGAACAGTAAGTCACGACAGTGTCTTCTAGATTGGGATCTAAACTTATTGTGAACAGTAAGTCACGACAGTGTCTTCTAGATTGGGATCTAAACTTATTGTGAACAATAAGTCACCACAGTGTCTTCTAGATTGGGATCTAAACTTATTGTGAACAGTAAGTCACGACAATGTCTTCTAGATTGGGACCTAAACTTTGAACAGTAAGTCACGACAGTGTCTTCTAGGTTGGGATCTAAACTTATTGTAAACAATAAGTCACGACAGTGTCTTCTAGATTGGGATCTAAACTTATTGTGAACAGTAAGTCATCACAGTGTCTTCTAGTTTGGGATCTAAACTTATTGTGAACAGTAAGTCACCACAGTGTCTTCTAGATTGGGATCTAAACTTATTGTAAACAATAAGTCACGACAGTGTCTTCTAGATGGGGATCTAAACTTATTGTGAACAGTAAGTCACCACAGTGTCTTCTAGATTGGGATCTAAACTTATTGTGAACAGTAAGTCACCACAGTGTCTTCTAGATTGGGATCTAAACTTATTGTGAACAGTAAGTCACGACAGTGTCTTCTAGATTGGGATCTAAACTTATTGTGAACAGTAAGTCACGACAGTGTCTTCTAGATTGGGATCTAAACTTATTGTAAACAATAAGTCACGACAGTGTCTTCTAGATTGGGATCTAAACTTATTGTGAACAGTAAGTCACGACAGTGTCTTCTAGATTGGGATCTAAACTTATTGTGAACAATAAGTCACCACAGTGTCTTCTAGATTGGGATCTAAACTTATTGTGAACAGTAAGTCACGACAGTGTCTTCTAGATTGGGACCTAAACTTTGAACAGTAAGTCACGACAGTGTCTTCTAGGTTGGGATCTAAACTTATTGTAAACAATAAGTCACGACAGTGTCTTCTAGATTGGGATCTAAACTTATTGTGAACAGTAAGTCACCACAGTGTCTTCTAGTTTGGGATCTAAACTTCTTGTGAACAGTAAGTCACCACAGTGTCTTCTAGATTGGGATCTAAACTTATTGTGAACAATAAGTCACGACAGTGTCTTCTAGATTGGGATCTAAACTTATTGTGAACAGTAAGTCACGACAGTGTCTTCTAGATTGGGATCTAAACTTATTGTGAACAGTAAGTCACCACAGTGTCTTCTAGATTGGGATCTAAACTTATTGTGAACAGTAAGTCACGACAGTGTCTTCTAGATTGGGATCTAAACTTATTGTGAACAGTAAGTCACGACAGTGTCTTCTAGATTGGGATCTAAACTTATTGTGAACAGTAAGTCACGACAGTGTCTTCTAGATTGGGATCTAAACTTATTGTGAACAGTAAGTCACGACAGTGTCTTCTAGATTGGGATCTAAACTTATGTGAACAGTAAGTCACGACAGTGTCTTCTAGATTGGGATCTAAACTTATTGTGAACAGTAAGTCACGACAGTGTCTTCTAGATTGGGATCTAAACTTATTGTGAACAGTAAGTCACGACAGTGTCTTCTAGATTGGGATCTAAACTTATTGTGAACAGTAAGTCACGACAGTGTCTTCTAGATTGGGATCTAAACTTTGTGAACAGTAAGTCACGACAGTGTCTTCTAGATTGGGATCTAAACTTATTGTGAACAGTAAGTCACGACAGTGTCTTCTAGATTGGGATCTAAACTTATTGTGAACAGTAAGTCACGACAGTGTCTTCTAGATTGGGATCTAAACTTATTGTGAACAGTAAGTCACGACAGTGTCTTCTAGATTGGGATCTAAACTTATTGTGAACAGTAAGTCACGACAGTGTCTTCTAGATTGGGATCTAAACTTATTGTGAACAGTAAGTCACGACAGTGTCTTCTAGATTGGGATCTAAACTTATTGTGAACAGTAAGTCACGACAGTGTCTTCTAGATTGGGATCTAAACTTATTGTGAACAGTAAGTCACGACAGTGTCTTCTAGATTGGGATCTAAACTTATTGTGAACAGTAAGTCACGACAGTGTCTTCTAGATTGGGATCTAAACTTATTGTGAACAGTAAGTCACGACAGTGTCTTCTAGATTGGGATCTAAACTTATTGTGAACAGTAAGTCACGACAGTGTCTTCTAGATTGGGATCTAAACTTATTGTGAACAGTAAGTCACGACAGTGTCTTCTAGATTGGGATCTAAACTTATTGTGAACAGTAAGTCACGACAGTGTCTTCTAGATTGGGATCTAAACTTATTGTGAACAGTAAGTCACGACAGTGTCTTCTAGATTGGGATCTAAACTTATTGTGAACAGTAAGTCACGACAGTGTCTTCTAGATTGGGATCTAAACTTATTGTGAACAGTAAGTCACGACAGTGTCTTCTAGATTGGGATCTAAACTTATTGTGAACAGTAAGTCACGACAGTGTCTTCTAGATTGGGATCTAAACTTATTGTGAACAGTAAGTCACGACAGTGTCTTCTAGATTGGGATCTAAACTTATTGTGAACAGTAAGTCACGACAGTGTCTTCTAGATTGGGATCTAAACTTATTGTGAACAGTAAGTCACGACAGTGTCTTCTAGATTGGGATCTAAACTTATTGTGAACAGTAAGTCACGACAGTGTCTTCTAGATTGGGATCTAAACTTATTGTGAACAGTAAGTCACGACAGTGTCTTCTAGATTGGGATCTAAACTTATTGTGAACAGTAAGTCACCACAGTGTCTTCTAGATTGGGATCTAAACTTATTGTGAACAGTAAGTCACGACAGTGTCTTCTAGATTGGGATCTAAACTTATTGTGAACAGTAAGTCACGACAGTGTCTTCTAGATTGGGATCTAAACTTATTGTGAACAGTAAGTCACGACAGTGTCTTCTAGATTGGGATCTAAACTTATTGTGAACAGTAAGTCACGACAGTGTCTTCTAGATTGGGATCTAAACTTATTGTGAACAGTAAGTCACGACAGTGTCTTCTAGATTGGGATCTAAACTTATTGTGAACAGTAAGTCACGACAGTGTCTTCTAGATTGGGATCTAAACTTATTGTGAACAGTAAGTCACGACAGTGTCTTCTAGATTGGGATCTAAACTTATTGTGAACAGTAAGTCACGACAGTGTCTTCTAGATTGGGATCTAAACTTATTGTGAACAGTAAGTCACGACAGTGTCTTCTAGATTGGGATCTAAACTTATTGTGAACAGTAAGTCACGACAGTGTCTTCTAGATTGGGATCTAAACTTATTGTGAACAGTAAGTCACGACAGTGTCTTCTAGATTGGGATCTAAACTTATTGTGAACAGTAAGTCACGACAGTGTCTTCTAGATTGGGATCTAAACTTATTGTGAACAGTAAGTCACCACAGTGTCTTCTAGATTGGGATCTAAACTTATTGTGAACAGTAAGTCACGACAGTGTCTTCTAGATTGGGATCTAAACTTATTGTGAACAGTAAGTCACGACAGTGTCTTCTAGATTGGGATTGTAAACAGTAAGTCACGACAGTGTCTTCTAGATTGGGATCTAAACTTATTGTGAACAGTAAGTCACGACAGTGTCTTCTAGATTGGGATCTAAACTTATTGTGAACAGTAAGTCACGACAGTGTCTTCTAGATTGGGATCTAAACTTATTGTGAACAGTAAGTCACGACAGTGTCTTCTAGATTGGGATCTAAACTTATTGTGAACAGTAAGTCACGACAGTGTCTTCTAGATTGGGATCTAAACTTATTGTGAACAGTAAGTCACCACAGTGTCTTCTAGATTGGGATCTAAACTTATTGTGAACAGTAAGTCACGACAGTGTCTTCTAGATTGGGATCTAAACTTATTGTGAACAGTAAGTCACGACAGTGTCTTCTAGATTGGGATCTAAACTTATTGTAAACAATAAGTCACGACAGTGTCTTCTAGATTGGGATCTAAACTTATTGTGAACAGTAAGTCACGACAGTGTCTTCTAGATTGGGATCTAAACTTATTGTGAACAGTAAGTCACCACAGTGTCTTCTAGATTGGGATCTAAACTTATTGTGAACAGTAAGTCACGACAGTGTCTTCTAGATTGGGCCCTAAACTTTGAACAGTAAGTCACGACAGTGTCTTCTAGATTGGGATCTAAACTTATTGTAAACAATAAGTCACGACAGTGTCTTCTAGATTGGGATCTAAACTTATTGTGAACAGTAAGTCATCACAGTGTCTTCTAGTTTGGGATCTAAACTTATTGTGAACAGTAAGTCACCACAGTGTCTTCTAGATTGGGATCTAAACTTATTGTGAACAGTAAGTCACGACAGTGTCTTCTAGATTGGGATCTAAACTTATTGTGAACAGTAAGTCACGACAGTGTCTTCTAGATTGGGATCTAAACTTATTGTGAACAGTAAGTCACCACAGTGTCTTCTAGATTGGGATCTAAACTTATTGTGAACAGTAAGTCACGACAGTGTCTTCTAGATTGGGATCTAAACTTATTGTGAACAGTAAGTCACGACAGTGTCTTCTAGATTGGGATCTAAACTTATTGTGAACAGTAAGTCACGACAGTGTCTTCTAGATTGGGATCTAAACTTATTGTGAACAGTAAGTCACGACAGTGTCTTCTAGATTGGGATCTAAACTTATTGTGAACAGTAAGTCACGACAGTGTCTTCTAGATTGGGATCTAAACTTATTGTGAACAGTAAGTCACGACAGTGTCTTCTAGATTGGGATCTAAACTTATTGTGAACAGTAAGTCACGACAGTGTCTTCTAGATTGGGATCTAAACTTATTGTGAACAGTAAGTCACGACAGTGTCTTCTAGATTGGGATCTAAACTTATTGTGAACAGTAAGTCACGACAGTGTCTTCTAGATTGGGATCTAAACTTATTGTGAACAGTAAGTCACGACAGTGTCTTCTAGATTGGGATCTAAACTTATTGTGAACAGTAAGTCACGGCAGTGTCTTCTAGATTGGGATCTAAACTTATTGTGAACAGTAAGTCACGACAGTGTCTTCTAGATTGGGATCTAAACTTGTTGTGAACAGTAAGTCACCACAGTGTCTTCTAGATTGGGATCTAAACTTATTGTGAACAGTAAGTCACGACAGTGTCTTCTAGATTGGGATCTAAACTTGTGAACAGTAAGTCACGACAGTGTCTTCTAGATTGGGATCTAAACTTATTGTGAACAGTAAGTCACGACAGTGTCTTCTAGATTGGGATCTAAACTTATTGTGAACAGTAAGTCACGACAGTGTCTTCTAGATTGGGATCTAAACTTATTGTGAACAGTAAGTCACGACAGTGTCTTCTAGATTGGGATCTAAACTTATTGTGAACAGTAAGTCACGACAGTGTCTTCTAGATTGGGATCTAAACTTATTGTGAACAGTAAGTCACGACAGTGTCTTCTAGATTGGGATCTAAACTTATTGTGAACAGTAAGTCACGACAGTGTCTTCTAGATTGGGATCTAAACTTATTGTGAACAGTAAGTCACGACAGTGTCTTCTAGATTGGGATCTAAACTTATTGTGAACAGTAAGTCACGACAGTGTCTTCTAGATTGGGATCTAAACTTATTGTGAACAGTAAGTCACGACAGTGTCTTCTAGATTGGGATCTAAACTTATTGTGAACAGTAAGTCACGACAGTGTCTTCTAGATTGGGATCTAAACTTATTGTGAACAGTAAGTCACGACAGTGTCTTCTAGATTGGGATCTAAACTTATTGTGAACAGTAAGTCACCACAGTGTCTTCTAGATTGGGATCTAAACTTATTGTGAACAGTAAGTCACGACAGTGTCTTCTAGATTGGGATCTAAACTTATTGTGAACAGTAAGTCACGACAGTGTCTTCTAGATTGGGATCTAAACTTATTGTGAACAGTAAGTCACGACAGTGTCTTCTAGATTGGGATCTAAACTTATTGTGAACAGTAAGTCACGACAGTGTCTTCTAGATTGGGATCTAAACTTATTGTGAACAGTAAGTCACCACAGTGTCTTCTAGATTGGGATCTAAACTTATTGTGAACAGTAAGTCACGACAGTGTCTTCTAGATTGGGATCTAAACTTATTGTGAACAGTAAGTCACGACAGTGTCTTCTAGATTGGGATCTAAACTTATTGTGAACAGTAAGTCACCACAGTGTCTTCTAGATTGGGATCTAAACTTATTGTGAACAGTAAGTCACGACAGTGTCTTCTAGATTGGGATCTAAACTTATTGTGAACAGTAAGTCACGACAGTGTCTTCTAGATTGGGATCTAAACTTATTGTAAACAATAAGTCACGACAGTGTCTTCTAGATTGGGATCTAAACTTATTGTGAACAGTAAGTCACGACAGTGTCTTCTAGATTGGGATCTAAACTTATTGTGAACAATAAGTCACCACAGTGTCTTCTAGATTGGGATCTAAACTTATTGTGAACAGTAAGTCACGACAGTGTCTTCTAGATTGGGATCTAAACTGTCTTCTAGATTGGGATCTAAACTTTTGAACAGTAAGTCACGACAGTGTCTTCTAGATTGGGATCTAAACTTATTGTAAACAATAAGTCACGACAGTGTCTTCTAGATTGGGATCTAAACTTATTGTGAACAGTAAGTCATCACAGTGTCTTCTAGTTTGGGATCTAAACTTATTGTGAACAGTAAGTCACCACAGTGTCTTCTAGATTGGGATCTAAACTTATTGTAAACAATAAGTCACGACAGTGTCTTCTAGATTGGGATCTAAACTTATTGTGAACAGTAAGTCACGACAGTGTCTTCTAGATTGGGATCTAAACTTATTGTGAACAGTAAGTCACCACAGTGTCTTCTAGATTGGGATCTAAACTTATTGTGAACAGTAAGTCACGACAGTGTCTTCTAGATTGGGATCTAAACTTATTGTGAACAGTAAGTCACGACAGTGTCTTCTAGATTGGGATCTAAACTTATTGTGAACAGTAAGTCACGACAGTGTCTTCTAGATTGGGATCTAAACTTATTGTGAACAGTAAGTCACGACAGTGTCTTCTAGATTGGGATCTAAACTTATTGTGAACAGTAAGTCACGACAGTGTCTTCTAGATTGGGATCTAAACTTATTGTGAACAGTAAGTCACGACAGTGTCTTCTAGATTGGGATCTAAACTTATTGTGAACAGTAAGTCACGACAGTGTCTTCTAGATTGGGATCTAAACTTATTGTGAACAGTAAGTCACGACAGTGTCTTCTAGATTGGGATCTAAACTTATTGTGAACAGTAAGTCACGACAGTGTCTTCTAGATTGGGATCTAAACTTATTGTGAACAGTAAGTCACGACAGTGTCTTCTAGATTGGGATCTAAACTTATTGTGAACAGTAAGTCACGACAGTGTCTTCTAGATTGGGATCTAAACTTATTGTGAACAGTAAGTCACGACAGTGTCTTCTAGATTGGGATCTAAACTTATTGTGAACAGTAAGTCACGACAGTGTCTTCTAGATTGGGATCTAAACTTATTGTGAACAGTAAGTCACGACAGTGTCTTCTAGATTGGGATCTAAACTTATTGTGAACAGTAAGTCACGACAGTGTCTTCTAGATTGGGATCTAAACTTATTGTGAACAGTAAGTCACGACAGTGTCTTCTAGATTGGGATCTAAACTTATTGTGAACAGTAAGTCACGACAGTGTCTTCTAGATTGGGATCTAAACTTATTGTGAACAGTAAGTCACGACAGTGTCTTCTAGATTGGGATCTAAACTAGATTGGGATTAAACTTTGTGAACAGTAAGTCACGACAGTGTCTTCTAGATTGGGATCTAAACTTATTGTGAACAGTAAGTCACGACAGTGTCTTCTAGATTGGGATCTAAACTTATTGTGAACAGTAAGTCACGACAGTGTCTTCTAGATTGGGATCTAAACTTATTGTGAACAGTAAGTCACCACAGTGTCTTCTAGATTGGGATCTAAACTTATTGTGAACAGTAAGTCACGACAGTGTCTTCTAGATTGGGATCTAAACTTGTGAACAGTAAGTCACGACAGTGTCTTCTAGATTGGGATCTAAACTTATTGTGAACAGTAAGTCACGACAGTGTCTTCTAGATTGGGATCTAAACTTATTGTGAACAGTAAGTCACGACAGTGTCTTCTAGATTGGGATCTAAACTTATTGTGAACAGTAAGTCACGACAGTGTCTTCTAGATTGGGATCTAAACTTATTGTGAACAGTAAGTCACGACAGTGTCTTCTAGATTGGGATCTTGTGAACAGTAAGTCACGACAGTGTCTTCTAGATTGGGATCTAAACTTATTGTGAACAGTAAGTCACGACAGTGTCTTCTAGATTGGGATCTAAACTTATTGTGAACAGTAAGTCACGACAGTGTCTTCTAGATTGGGATCTAAACTTATTGTGAACAGTAAGTCACGACAGTGTCTTCTAGATTGGGATCTAAACTTATTGTGAACAGTAAGTCACGACAGTGTCTTCTAGATTGGGATCTAAACTTATTGTGAACAGTAAGTCACGACAGTGTCTTCTAGATTGGGATCTAAACTTATTGTGAACAGTAAGTCACGACAGTGTCTTCTAGATTGGGATCTAAACTTATTGTGAACAGTAAGTCACGACAGTGTCTTCTAGATTGGGATCTAAACTTATTGTGAACAGTAAGTCACGACAGTGTCTTCTAGATTGGGATCTAAACTTATTGTGAACAGTAAGTCACGACAGTGTCTTCTAGATTGGGATCTAAACTTATTGTGAACAGTAAGTCACGACAGTGTCTTCTAGATTGGGATCTAAACTTATTGTGAACAGTAAGTCACGACAGTGTCTTCTAGATTGGGATCTAAACTTATTGTGAACAGTAAGTCACGACAGTGTCTTCTAGATTGGGATCTAAACTTATTGTGAACAGTAAGTCACGACAGTGTCTTCTAGATTGGGATCTAAACTTATTGTGAACAGTAAGTCACGACAGTGTCTTCTAGATTGGGATCTAAACTTATTGTGAACAGTAAGTCACGACAGTGTCTTCTAGATTGGGATCTAAACTTATTGTGAACAGTAAGTCACGACAGTGTCTTCTAGATTGGGATCTAAACTTATTGTGAACAGTAAGTCACGACAGTGTCTTCTAGATTGGGATCTAAACTTATTGTGAACAGTAAGTCACGACAGTGTCTTCTAGATTGGGATCTAAACTTATTGTGAACAGTAAGTCACGACAGTGTCTTCTAGATTGGGATCTAAACTTATTGTGAACAGTAAGTCACGACAGTGTCTTCTAGATTGGGATCTAAACTTATTGTGAACAGTAAGTCACGACAGTGTCTTCTAGATTGGGATCTAAACTTATTGTGAACAGTAAGTCACGACAGTGTCTTCTAGATTGGGATCTAAACTTATTGTGAACAGTAAGTCACGACAGTGTCTTCTAGATTGGGATCTAAACTTATTGTGAACAGTAAGTCACGACAGTGTCTTCTAGATTGGGATCTAAACTTATTGTGAACAGTAAGTCACGACAGTGTCTTCTAGATTGGGATCTAAACTTATTGTGAACAGTAAGTCACGACAGTGTCTTCTAGATTGGGATCTAAACTTATTGTGAACAGTAAGTCACGACAGTGTCTTCTAGATTGGGATCTAAACTTATTGTGAACAGTAAGTCACGACAGTGTCTTCTAGATTGGGATCTAAACTTATTGTGAACAGTAAGTCACCACAGTGTCTTCTAGATTGGGATCTAAACTTATTGTGAACAGTAAGTCACGACAGTGTCTTCTAGATTGGGATCTAAACTTGTGAACAGTAAGTCACGACAGTGTCTTCTAGATTGGGATCTAAACTTATTGTAAACAGTAAGTCACGACAGTGTCTTCTAGATTGGGATCTAAACTTATTGTGAACAGTAAGTCATCACAGTGTCTTCTAGTTTGGGATCTAAACTTATTGTGAACAGTAAGTCACCACAGTGTCTTCTAGATTGGGATCTAAACTTATTGTGAACAGTAAGTCACGACAGTGTCTTCTAGATTGGGATCTAAACTTATTGTGAACAGTAAGTCACCACAGTGTCTTCTAGATTGGGATCTAAACTTATTGTGAACAGTAAGTCACCACAGTGTCTTCTAGATTGGGATCTAAACTTATTGTGAACAGTAAGTCACGACAGTGTCTTCTAGATTGGGATCTAAACTTATTGTGAACAGTAAGTCACGACAGTGTCTTCTAGATTGGGATCTAAACTTATTGTAAACAATAAGTCACGACAGTGTCTTCTAGATTGGGATCTAAACTTATAGTGAACAGTAAGTCACGACAGTGTCTTCTAGATTGGGATCTAAACTTATTGTAAACAATAAGTCACCACAGTGTCTTCTAGATTGGGATCTATACTTATTGTGAACAGTAAGTCACGACAATGTCTTCTAGATTGGGATTTAAACTTTGAACAGTAAGTCACGACAGTGTCTTCTAGGTTGGGATCTAAACTTATTGTAAACAATAAGTCACGACAGTGTCTTCTAGATTGGGATCTAAACTTATTGTGAACAGTAAGTCATCACAGTGTCTTCTAGTTTGGGATCTAAACTTATTGTGAACAGTAAGTCACCACAGTGTCTTCTAGATTGGGATCTAAACTTATTGTAAACAATAAGTCACGACAGTGTCTTCTAGATTGGGATCTAAACTTATTGTGAACAGTAAGTCACCACAGTGTCTTCTAGATTGGGATCTAAACTTATTGTGAACAGTAAGTCACCACAGTGTCTTCTAGATTGGGATCTAAACTTATTGTGAACAGTAAGTCACGACAGTGTCTTCTAGATTGGGATCTAAACTTATTGTGAACAGTAAGTCACGACAGTGTCTTCTAGATTGGGATCTAAACTTATTGTAAACAATAAGTCACGACAGTGTCTTCTAGATTGGGATCTAAACTTATAGTGAACAGTAAGTCACGACAGTGTCTTCTAGATTGGGATCTAAACTTATTGTAAACAATAAGTCACCACAGTGTCTTCCAGATTAGGATCTATACTTATTGTGAACAGTAAGTCACGACAATGTCTTCTAGATTGGGCCTTAAACTTTGAACAGTAAGTCACGACAGTGTCTTCTAGGTTGGGATCTAAACTTATTGTAAACAATAAGTCACGACAGTGTCTTCTAGATTGGGATCTAAACTTATTGTGAACAGTAAGTCATCACAGTGTCTTCTAGTTTGGGATCTAAACTTATTGTGAACAGTAAGTCACCACAGTGTCTTCTAGATTGGGATCTAAACTTATTGTAAACAATAAGTCACGACAGTGTCTTCTAGATTGGGATCTAAACTTATTGTGAACAGTAAGTCACGACAGTGTCTTCTAGATTGGGATCTAAACTTATTGTAAACAATAAGTCACCACAGTGTCTTCTAGATTGGGACCTAAACTTATTGTGAACAGTAAGTCACCACAGTGTCTTCCAGATTGGGATCTAAACTTATTGTGAACAGTAAGTCACGACAGTGTCTTCTAGATTGGGATCTAAACTTATTGTAAACAGTAAGTCACGGCAGTGTTTTCTAGATTGGGATCTAAACTTTGAACAGTAAGTCACGACAGTGTCTTCTAGATTGGGATCTAAACTTATTGTGAACAGTAAGTCACGACAGTGTCTTCTAGATTGGGATCTAAACTTATTGTGAACAGTAAGTCACGACAGTGTCTTCTAGATTGGGATCTAAACTTATTGTGAACAGTAAGTCACGACAGTGTCTTCTAGATTGGGATCTAAACTTATTGTGAACAGTAAGTCACGACAGTGTCTTCTAGATTGGGATCTAAACTTATTGTGAACAGTAAGTCACGACAGTGTCTTCTAGATTGGGATCTAAACTTATTGTGAACAGTAAGTCACGACAGTGTCTTCTAGATTGGGATCTAAACTTATTGTGAACAGTAAGTCACGACAGTGTCTTCTAGATTGGGATCTAAACTTGTGAACAGTAAGTCACGACAGTGTCTTCTAGATTGGGATCTAAACTTATTGTGAACAGTAAGTCACGACAGTGTCTTCTAGATTGGGATCTAAACTTATTGTGAACAGTAAGTCACGACAGTGTCTTCTAGATTGGGATCTAAACTTATTGTGAACAGTAAGTCACCGACAGTGTCTTCTAGATTGGGATCTAAACTTATTGTGAACAGTAAGTCACGACAGTGTCTTCTAGATTGGGATCTAAACTTGTGAACAGTAAGTCACGACAGTGTCTTCTAGATTGGGATCTAAACTTATTGTGAACAGTAAGTCACGACAGTGTCTTCTAGATTGGGATCTAAACTTATTGTGAACAGTAAGTCACCACAGTGTCTTCTAGATTGGGATCTAAACTTATTGTGAACAGTAAGTCACCACAGTGTCTTCTAGATTGGGATCTAAACTTATTGTGAACAGTAAGTCACGACAGTGTCTTCTAGATTGGGATCTAAACTTATTGTGAACAGTAAGTCACGACAGTGTCTTCTAGATTGGGATCTAAACTTATTGTGAACAGTAAGTCACGACAGTGTCTTCTAGATTGGGATCTAAACTTATTGTGAACAGTAAGTCACGACAGTGTCTTCTAGATTGGGATCTAAACTTATTGTGAACAGTAAGTCACGACAGTGTCTTCTAGATTGGGATCTAAACTTATTGTGAACAGTAAGTCACGACAGTGTCTTCTAGATTGGGATCTAAACTTATTGTGAACAGTAAGTCACGACAGTGTCTTCTAGATTGGGATCTAAACTTATTGTGAACAGTAAGTCACGACAGTGTCTTCTAGATTGGGATCTAAACTTATTGTGAACAGTAAGTCACCACAGTGTCTTCTAGATTGGGATCTAAACTTATTGTGAACAGTAAGTCACGACAGTGTCTTCTAGATTGGGATCTAAACTTATTGTGAACAGTAAGTCACGACAGTGTCTTCTAGATTGGGATCTAAACTTATTGTGAACAGTAAGTCACGACAGTGTCTTCTAGATTGGGATCTAAACTTATTGTGAACAGTAAGTCACGACAGTGTCTTCTAGATTGGGATCTAAACTTATTGTGAACAGTAAGTCACGACAGTGTCTTCTAGATTGGGATCTAAACTTATTGTGAACAGTAAGTCACGACAGTGTCTTCTAGATTGGGATCTAAACTTATTGTGAACAGTAAGTCACGACAGTGTCTTCTAGATTGGGATCTAAACTTATTGTGAACAGTAAGTCACGACAGTGTCTTCTAGATTGGGATCTAAACTTATTGTGAACAGTAAGTCACGACAGTGTCTTCTAGATTGGGATCTAAACTTATTGTGAACAGTAAGTCACGACAGTGTCTTCTAGATTGGGATCTAAACTTATTGTGAACAGTAAGTCACGACAGTGTCTTCTAGATTGGGATCTAAACTTATTGTGAACAGTAAGTCACGACAGTGTCTTCTAGATTGGGATCTAAACTTGTGTGAACAGTAAGTCACGACAGTGTCTTCTAGATTGGGATCTAAACTTATTGTGAACAGTAAGTCACGACAGTGTCTTCTAGATTGGGATCTAAACTTATTGTGAACAGTAAGTCACGACAGTGTCTTCTAGATTGGGATCTAAACTAAGTCACGACAGTGTCTTCTTGGGTGAACAGTAAGTCACGACAGTGTCTTCTAGATTGGGATCTAAACTTATTGTGAACAGTAAGTCACGACAGTGTCTTCTAGATTGGGATCTAAACTTATTGTGAACAGTAAGTCACCACAGTGTCTTCTAGATTGGGATCTAAACTTATTGTGAACAGTAAGTCACGACAGTGTCTTCTAGATTGGGATCTAAACTTATTGTGAACAGTAAGTCACGACAGTGTCTTCTAGATTGGGATCTAAACTTATTGTGAACAGTAAGTCACGACAGTGTCTTCTAGATTGGGATCTAAACTTATTGTGAACAGTAAGTCACCACAGTGTCTTCTAGATTGGGATCTAAACTTATTGTGAACAGTAAGTCACGACAGTGTCTTCTAGATTGGGATCTAAACTTATTGTGAACAGTAAGTCACGACAGTGTCTTCTAGATTGGGATCTAAACTTATTGTGAACAGTAAGTCACGACAGTGTCTTCTAGATTGGGATCTAAACTTGTGAACAGTAAGTCACGACAGTGTCTTCTAGATTGGGATCTAAACTTATTGTGAACAGTAAGTCACGACAGTGTCTTCTAGATTGGGATCTAAACTTATTGTGAACAGTAAGTCACGACAGTGTCTTCTAGATTGGGATCTAAACTTATTGTGAACAGTAAGTCACGACAGTGTCTTCTAGATTGGGATCTAAACTTATTGTGAACAGTAAGTCACGACAGTGTCTTCTAGATTGGGATCTAAACTTATTGTGAACAGTAAGTCACGACAGTGTCTTCTAGATTGGGATCTAAACTTATTGTGAACAGTAAGTCACGACAGTGTCTTCTAGATTGGGATCTAAACTTATTGTGAACAGTAAGTCACGACAGTGTCTTCTAGATTGGGATCTAAACTTATTGTGAACAGTAAGTCACGACAGTGTCTTCTAGATTGGGATCTAAACTTGTGTGAACAGTAAGTCACGACAGTGTCTTCTAGATTGGGATCTAAACTTATTGTGAACAGTAAGTCACGACAGTGTCTTCTAGATTGGGATCTAAACTTATTGTGAACAGTAAGTCACGACAGTGTCTTCTAGATTGGGATCTAAACTTATTGTGAACAGTAAGTCACGACAGTGTCTTCTAGATTGGGATCTAAACTTATTGTGAACAGTAAGTCACGACAGTGTCTTCTAGATTGGGATCTAAACTTATTGTGAACAGTAAGTCACGACAGTGTCTTCTAGATTGGGATCTAAACTTATTGTGAACAGTAAGTCACGACAGTGTCTTCTAGATTGGGATCTAAACTTATTGTGAACAGTAAGTCACGACAGTGTCTTCTAGATTGGGATCTAAACTTATTGTGAACAGTAAGTCACGACAGTGTCTTCTAGATTGGGATCTAAACTTATTGTGAACAGTAAGTCACGACAGTGTCTTCTAGATTGGGATCTAAACTTATTGTGAACAGTAAGTCACGACAGTGTCTTCTAGATTGGGATCTAAACTTATTGTGAACAGTAAGTCACGACAGTGTCTTCTAGATTGGGATCTAAACTTATTGTGAACAGTAAGTCACGACAGTGTCTTCTAGATTGGGATCTAAACTTATTGTGAACAGTAAGTCACGACAGTGTCTTCTAGATTGGGATCTAAACTTATTGTGAACAGTAAGTCACCACAGTGTCTTCTAGATTGGGATCTAAACTTATTGTGAACAGTAAGTCACGACAGTGTCTTCTAGATTGGGATCTAAACTTATTGTGAACAGTAAGTCACGACAGTGTCTTCTAGATTGGGATCTAAACTTATTGTGAACAGTAAGTCACGACAGTGTCTTCTAGATTGGGATCTAAACTTATTGTGAACAGTAAGTCACGACAGTGTCTTCTAGATTGGGATCTAAACTTATTGTGAACAGTAAGTCACCACAGTGTCTTCTAGATTGGGATCTAAACTTATTGTGAACAGTAAGTCACGACAGTGTCTTCTAGATTGGGATCTAAACTTATTGTGAACAGTAAGTCACGACAGTGTCTTCTAGATTGGGATCTAAACTTATTGTGAACAGTAAGTCACGACAGTGTCTTCTAGATTGGGATCTAAACTTATTGTGAACAGTAAGTCACGACAGTGTCTTCTAGATTGGGATCTAAACTTATTGTGAACAGTAAGTCACGACAGTGTCTTCTAGATTGGGATCTAAACTTATTGTAAACAGTAAGTCACGACAGTGTCTTCTAGATTGGGATCTAAACTTATTGTGAACAGTAAGTCACGACAGTGTCTTCTAGATTGGGATCTAAAAACAGTAAGTCACCACAGTGTCTTCTAGATTGGGATCTAAACTTGTGAACAGTAAGTCACGACAGTGTCTTCTAGATTGGGATCTAAACTTATTGTGAACAGTAAGTCACGACAGTGTCTTCTAGATTGGGATCTAAACTTATTGTGAACAGTAAGTCACGACAGTGTCTTCTAGATTGGGATCTAAACTTATTGTGAACAGTAAGTCACGACAGTGTCTTCTAGATTGGGATCTAAACTTGTGAACAGTAAGTCACGACAGTGTCTTCTAGATTGGGATCTAAACTTATTGTGAACAGTAAGTCACGACAGTGTCTTCTAGATTGGGATCTAAACTTATTGTGAACAGTAAGTCACGACAGTGTCTTCTAGATTGGGATCTAAACTTATTGTGAACAGTAAGTCACGACAGTGTCTTCTAGATTGGGATCTAAACTTATTGTGAACAGTAAGTCACGACAGTGTCTTCTAGATTGGGATCTAAACTTATTGTGAACAGTAAGTCACGACAGTGTCTTCTAGATTGGGATCTAAACTTATTGTGAACAGTAAGTCACGACAGTGTCTTCTAGATTGGGATCTAAACTTATTGTGAACAGTAAGTCACTAGATTGGGATCTAAACTTATTGTGAACAGTGTCTTCTAGATTGGGATCTAAACTTATTGTGAACAGTAAGTCACGACAGTGTCTTCTAGATTGGGATCTAAACTTATTGTGAACAGTAAGTCACGACAGTGTCTTCTAGATTGGGATCTAAACTTATTGTGAACAGTAAGTCACGACAGTGTCTTCTAGATTGGGATCTAAACTTATTGTGAACAGTAAGTCACGACAGTGTCTTCTAGATTGGGATCTAAACTTATTGTGAACAGTAAGTCACGACAGTGTCTTCTAGATTGGGATCTAAACTTATTGTGAACAGTAAGTCACGACAGTGTCTTCTAGATTGGGATCTAAACTTATTGTGAACAGTAAGTCACGACAGTGTCTTCTAGATTGGGATCTAAACTTATTGTGAACAGTAAGTCACGACAGTGTCTTCTAGATTGGGATCTAAACTTATTGTGAACAGTAAGTCACGACAGTGTCTTCTAGATTGGGATCTAAACTTATTGTGAACAGTAAGTCACGACAGTGTCTTCTAGATTGGGATCTAAACTTATTGTGAACAGTAAGTCACGACAGTGTCTTCTAGATTGGGATCTAAACTTATTGTGAACAGTAAGTCACCACAGTGTCTTCTAGATTGGGATCTAAACTTATTGTGAACAGTAAGTCACGACAGTGTCTTCTAGATTGGGATCTAAACTTTTGAACAGTAAGTCACGACAGTGTCTTCTAGATTGGGATCTAAACTTATTGTAAACAATAAGTCACGACAGTGTCTTCTAGATTGGGATCTAAACTTATTGTGAACAGTAAGTCACACAGTGTCTTCTAGATTGGGATCTAAACTTATTGTGAACAGTAAGTCACCACAGTGTCTTCTAGATTGGGATCTAAACTTATTGTGAACAGTAAGTCACGACAGTGTCTTCTAGATTGGGATCTAAACTTATTGTGAACAGTAAGTCACGACAGTGTCTTCTAGATTGGGATCTAAACTTATTGTGAACAGTAAGTCACCACAGTGTCTTCTAGATTGGGATCTAAACTTATTGTGAACAGTAAGTCACGACAGTGTCTTCTAGATTGGGATCTAAACTTATTGTGAACAGTAAGTCACGACAGTGTCTTCTAGATTGGGATCTAAACTTATTGTGAACAGTAAGTCACGACAGTGTCTTCTAGATTGGGATCTAAACTTATTGTGAACAGTAAGTCACGACAGTGTCTTCTAGATTGGGATCTAAACTTATTGTGAACAGTAAGTCACGACAGTGTCTTCTAGATTGGGATCTAAACTTATTGTGAACAGTAAGTCACGACAGTGTCTTCTAGATTGGGATCTAAACTTATTTGAACAGTAAGTCACCACAGTGTCTTCTAGATTGGGATCTAAACTTATTGTGAACAGTAAGTCACGACAGTGTCTTCTAGATTGGGATCTAAACTTATTGTGAACAGTAAGTCACGACAGTGTCTTCTAGATTGGGATCTAAACTTATTGTGAACAGTAAGTCACGACAGTGTCTTCTAGATTGGGATCTAAACTTATTGTGAACAGTAAGTCACGACAGTGTCTTCTAGATTGGGATCTAAACTTTGTGAACAGTAAGTCACGACAGTGTCTTCTAGATTGGGATCTAAACTTATTGTGAACAGTAAGTCACGACAGTGTCTTCTAGATTGGGATCTAAACTTATTGTGAACAGTAAGTCACGACAGTGTCTTCTAGATTGGGATCTAAACTTATGTGAACAGTGTCTAGATTGGGACACTTATTGTAAGTCACGACAGTGTCTTCTAGATTGGGATCTAAACTTATTGTGAACAGTAAGTCACCACAGTGTCTTCTAGATTGGGATCTAAACTTATTGTGAACAGTAAGTCACGACAGTGTCTTCTAGATTGGGATCTAAACTTATTGTGAACAGTAAGTCACGACAGTGTCTTCTAGATTGGGATCTAAACTTATTGTGAACAGTAAGTCACGACAGTGTCTTCTAGATTGGGATCTAAACTTATTGTGAACAGTAAGTCACGACAGTGTCTTCTAGATTGGGATCTAAACTTATTGTGAACAGTAAGTCACGACAGTGTCTTCTAGATTGGGATCTAAACTTATTGTGAACAGTAAGTCACGACAGTGTCTTCTAGATTGGGATCTAAACTTATTGTGAACAGTAAGTCACGACAGTGTCTTCTAGATTGGGATCTAAACTTATTGTGAACAGTAAGTCACGACAGTGTCTTCTAGATTGGGATC
Organism: Tachypleus tridentatus; assembly: GCF_004210375.1. NCBI lineage: Eukaryota > Metazoa > Arthropoda > Merostomata > Xiphosura > Limulidae > Tachypleus > Tachypleus tridentatus. Next base: position 59,457,782 of record NC_134827.1, read on the forward strand.
TAAACTTATTGTGAACAGTAAGTCACGACAGTGTCTTCTAGATTGGGATCTAAACTTATTGTGAACAGTAAGTCACGACAGTGTCTTCTAGATTGGGATCTAAACTTATTGTGAACAGTAAGTCACGACAGTGTCTTCTAGATTGGGATCTAAACTTATTGTGAACAGTAAGTCACGACAGTGTCTTCTAGATTGGGATCTAAACTTATTGTGAACAGTAAGTCACGACAGTGTCTTCTAGATTGGGATCTAAACTTATTGTGAACAGTAAGTCACCACAGTGTCTTCTAGATTGGGATCTAAACTTATTGTGAACAGTAAGTCACGACAGTGTCTTCTAGATTGGGATCTAAACTTATTGTGAACAGTAAGTCACCACAGTGTCTTCTAGATTGGGATCTAAACTTATTGTGAACAGTAAGTCACCACAGTGTCTTCTAGATTGGGATCTAAACTTATTGTGAACAGTAAGTCACGACAGTGTCTTCTAGATTGGGATCTAAACTTATTGTGAACAGTAAGTCACGACAGTGTCTTCTAGATTGGGATCTAAACTTATTGTAAACAATAAGTCACGACAGTGTCTTCTAGATTGGGATCTAAACTTATAGTGAACAGTAAGTCACGACAGTGTCTTCTAGATTGGGATCTAAACTTATTGTAAACAATAAGTCACCACAGTGTCTTCTAGATTGGGATCTAAACTTATTGTGAACAGTAAGTCACGACAGTGTCTTCTAGATTGGGATCTAAACTTTGAACAGTAAGTCACGACAGTGTCTTCTAGGTTGGGATCTAAACTTATTGTAAACAGTAAGTCACGACAGTGTCTTCTAGATTGGGATCTAAACTTATTGTGAACAGTAAGTCATCACAGTGTCTTCTAGTTTGGGATCTAAACTTATTGTGAACAGTAAGTCACCACAGTGTCTTCTAGATTGGGATCTAAACTTATTGTAAACAATAAGTCACGACAGTGTCTTCTAGATTGGGATCTAAACTTATTGTGAACAGTAAGTCACGACAGTGTCTTCTAGATTGGGATCTAAACTTATTGTGAACAGTAAGTCACCACAGTGTCTTCTAGATTGGGATCTAAACTTATTGTGAACAGTAAGTCACGACAGTGTCTTCTAGATTGGGATCTAAACTTATTGTGAACAGTAAGTCACGACAGTGTCTTCTAGATTGGGATCTAAACTTATTGTGAACAGTAAGTCACGACAGTGTCTTCTAGATTGGGATCTAAACTTATTGTGAACAGTAAGTCACGACAGTGTCTTCTAGATTGGGATCTAAACTTATTGTGAACAGTAAGTCACGACAGTGTCTTCTAGATTGGGATCTAAACTTATTGTGAACAGTAAGTCACGACAGTGTCTTCTAGATTGGGATCTAAACTTATTGTGAACAGTAAGTCACGACAGTGTCTTCTAGATTGGGATCTAAACTTATTGTGAACAGTAAGTCACGACAGTGTCTTCTAGATTGGGATCTAAACTTATTGTGAACAGTAAGTCACGACAGTGTCTTCTAGATTGGGATCTAAACTTATTGTGAACAGTAAGTCACGACAGTGTCTTCTAGATTGGGATCTAAACTTATTGTGAACAGTAAGTCACGACAGTGTCTTCTAGATTGGGATCTAAACTTATTGTGAACAGTAAGTCACGACAGTGTCTTCTAGATTGGGATCTAAACTTATTGTGAACAGTAAGTCACGACAGTGTCTTCTAGATTGGGATCTAAACTTATTGTGAACAGTAAGTCACCACAGTGTCTTCTAGATTGGGATCTAAACTTATTGTGAACAGTAAGTCACGACAGTGTCTTCTAGATTGGGACCTAAACTTTGAACAGTAAGTCACGACAGTGTCTTCTAGGTTGGGATCTAAACTTATTGTAAACAATAAGTCACGACAGTGTCTTCTAGATTGGGATCTAAACTTATTGTGAACAGTAAGTCATCACAGTGTCTTCTAGATTGGGATCTAAACTTATTGTGAACAGTAAGTCACCACAGTGTCTTCTAGATTGGGATCTAAACTTATTGTGAACAGTAAGTCACGACAGTGTCTTCTAGATTGGGATCTAAACTTATTGTGAACAGTAAGTCACCACAGTGTCTTCTAGATTGGGATCTAAACTTATTGTGAACAGTAAGTCACCACAGTGTCTTCTAGATTGGGATCTAAACTTATTGTGAACAGTAAGTCACGACAGTGTCTTCTAGATTGGGATCTAAACTTATTGTGAACAGTAAGTCACGACAGTGTCTTCTAGATTGGGATCTAAACTTATTGTGAACAGTAAGTCACGACAGTGTCTTCTAGATTGGGATCTAAACTTATTGTGAACAGTAAGTCACGACAGTGTCTTCTAGATTGGGATCTAAACTTATTGTGAACAGTAAGTCACGACAGTGTCTTCTAGATTGGGATCTAAACTTATTGTGAACAGTAAGTCACGACAGTGTCTTCTAGATTGGGATCTAAACTTGTGAACAGTAAGTCACGACAGTGTCTTCTAGATTGGGATCTAAACTTATTGTGAACAGTAAGTCACGACAGTGTCTTCTAGATTGGGATCTAAACTTATTGTGAACAGTAAGTCACGACAGTGTCTTCTAGATTGGGATCTAAACTTATTGTGAACAGTAAGTCACGACAGTGTCTTCTAGATTGGGATCTAAACTTATTGTGAACAGTAAGTCACGACAGTGTCTTCTAGATTGGGATCTAAACTTATTGTGAACAGTAAGTCACGACAGTGTCTTCTAGATTGGGATCTAAACTTATTGTGAACAGTAAGTCACGACAGTGTCTTCTAGATTGGGATCTAAACTTATTGTGAACAGTAAGTCACGACAGTGTCTTCTAGATTGGGATCTAAACTTATTGTGAACAGTAAGTCACGACAGTGTCTTCTAGATTGGGATCTAAACTTATTGTGAACAGTAAGTCACGACAGTGTCTTCTAGATTGGGATCTAAACTTATTGTGAACAGTAAGTCACGACAGTGTCTTCTAGATTGGGATCTAAACTTATTGTGAACAGTAAGTCACGACAGTGTCTTCTAGATTGGGATCTAAACTTATTGTGAACAGTAAGTCACGACAGTGTCTTCTAGATTGGGATCTAAACTTATTGTGAACAGTAAGTCACGACAGTGTCTTCTAGATTGGGATCTAAACTTATTGTGAACAGTAAGTCACGACAGTGTCTTCTAGATTGGGATCTAAACTTATTGTGAACAGTAAGTCACGACAGTGTCTTCTAGATTGGGATCTAAACTTATTGTGAACAGTAAGTCACGACAGTGTCTTCTAGATTGGGATCTAAACTTATTGTGAACAGTAAGTCACGACAGTGTCTTCTAGATTGGGATCTAAACTTATTGTGAACAGTAAGTCACGACAGTGTCTTCTAGATTGGGATCTAAACTTATTGTGAACAGTAAGTCACGACAGTGTCTTCTAGATTGGGATCTAAACTTATTGTGAACAGTAAGTCACGACAGTGTCTTCTAGATTGGGATCTAAACTTATTGTGAACAGTAAGTCACGACAGTGTCTTCTAGATTGGGATCTAAATTGTGAACAGTAAGTCACGACAGTGTCTTCTAGATTGGGATCTAAACTTATTGTGAACAGTAAGTCACGACAGTGTCTTCTAGATTGGGATCTAAACTTATTGTGAACAGTAAGTCACGACAGTGTCTTCTAGATTGGGATCTAAACTTATTGTGAACAGTAAGTCACGACAGTGTCTTCTAGATTGGGATCTAAACTTATTGTGAACAGTAAGTCACGACAGTGTCTTCTAGATTGGGATCTAAACTTATTGTGAACAGTAAGTCACGACAGTGTCTTCTAGATTGGGATCTAAACTTATTGTGAACAGTAAGTCACGACAGTGTCTTCTAGATTGGGATCTAAACTTATTGTGAACAGTAAGTCACCACAGTGTCTTCTAGATTGGGATCTAAACTTATTGTGAACAGTAAGTCACGACAGTGTCTTCTAGATTGGGATCTAAACTTATTGTGAACAGTAAGTCACGACAGTGTCTTCTAGATTGGGATCTAAACTTATTGTGAACAGTAAGTCACGACAGTGTCTTCTAGATTGGGATCTAAACTTATTGTGAACAGTAAGTCACGACAGTGTCTTCTAGATTGGGATCTAAACTTATTGTGAACAGTAAGTCACGACAGTGTCTTCTAGATTGGGATCTAAACTAAACAGTAAGTCACGACAGTGTCTTCTAGATTGGGATCTAAACTTATTGTGAACAGTAAGTCACGACAGTGTCTTCTAGATTGGGATCTAAACTTATTGTGAACAGTAAGTCACGACAGTGTCTTCTAGATTGGGATCTAAACTTATTGTGAACAGTAAGTCACCACAGTGTCTTCTAGATTGGGATCTAAACTTATTGTGAACAGTAAGTCACGACAGTGTCTTCTAGATTGGGATCTAAACTTATTGTGAACAGTAAGTCACGACAGTCTTCTAGATTGGGATCTAAACGACAGTGTCTTCTAGATTGGGATCTAAACTTATTGTGAACAGTAAGTCACGACAGTGTCTTCTAGATTGGGATCTAAACTTATTGTGAACAGTAAGTCACGACAGTGTCTTCTAGATTGGGATCTAAACTTATTGTGAACAGTAAGTCACGACAGTGTCTTCTAGATTGGGATCTAAACTTATTGTGAACAGTAAGTCACGACAGTGTCTTCTAGATTGGGATCTAAACTTATTGTGAACAGTAAGTCACGACAGTGTCTTCTAGATTGGGATCTAAACTTATTGTGAACAGTAAGTCACCACAGTGTCTTCTAGATTGGGATCTAAACTTATTGTGAACAGTAAGTCACGACAGTGTCTTCTAGATTGGGATCTAAACTTATTGTGAACAGTAAGTCACGACAGTGTCTTCTAGATTGGGATCTAAACTTATTGTGAACAGTAAGTCACGACAGTGTCTTCTAGATTGGGATCTAAACTTATTGTGAACAGTAAGTCACGACAGTGTCTTCTAGATTGGGATCTAAACTTATTGTGAACAGTAAGTCACCACAGTGTCTTCTAGATTGGGATCTAAACTTATTGTGAACAGTAAGTCACGACAGTGTCTTCTAGATTGGGATCTAAACTTATTGTGAACAGTAAGTCACGACAGTGTCTTCTAGATTGGGATCTAAACTTATTGTGAACAGTAAGTCACGACAGTGTCTTCTAGATTGGGATCTAAACTTATTGTGAACAGTAAGTCACGACAGTGTCTTCTAGATTGGGATCTAAACTTATTGTGAACAGTAAGTCACGACAGTGTCTTCTAGATTGGGATCTAAACTTATTGTAAACAGTAAGTCACGACAGTGTCTTCTAGATTGGGATCTAAACTTATTGTGAACAGTAAGTCACGACAGTGTCTTCTAGATTGGGATCTAAACTTATTGTGAACAGTAAGTCACGACAGTGTCTTCTAGATTGGGATCTAAACTTATTGTGAACAGTAAGTCACGACAGTGTCTTCTAGATTGGGATCTAAACTTATTGTGAACAGTAAGTCACGACAGTGTCTTCTAGATTGGGATCTAAACTTACTTTGTGAACAGTAAGTCACGACAGTGTCTTCTAGATTGGGATCTAAACTTATTGTGAACAGTAAGTCACGACAGTGTCTTCTAGATTGGGATCTAAACTTATTGTGAACAGTAAGTCACCACAGTGTCTTCTAGATTGGGATCTAAACTTATTGTGAACAGTAAGTCACGACAGTGTCTTCTAGATTGGGATCTAAACTTATTGTGAACAGTAAGTCACGACAGTGTCTTCTAGATTGGGATCTAAACTTATTGTGAACAGTAAGTCACGACAGTGTCTTCTAGATTGGGATCTAAACTTATTGTGAACAGTAAGTCACGACAGTGTCTTCTAGATTGGGATCTAAACTTATTGTGAACAGTAAGTCACGACAGTGTCTTCTAGATTGGGATCTAAACTTATTGTGAACAGTAAGTCACGACAGTGTCTTCTAGATTGGGATCTAAACTTATTGTGAACAGTAAGTCACGACAGTGTCTTCTAGATTGGGATCTAAACTTATTGTGAACAGTAAGTCACGACAGTGTCTTCTAGATTGGGATCTAAACTTATTGTGAACAGTAAGTCACGACAGTGTCTTCTAGATTGGGATCTAAACTTATTGTGAACAGTAAGTCACGACAGTGTCTTCTAGATTGGGATCTAAACTAAACAGTAAGTCACGACAGTGTCTTCTAGATTGGGATCTAAACTTATTGTGAACAGTAAGTCACGACAGTGTCTTCTAGATTGGGATCTAAACTTATTGTGAACAGTAAGTCACGACAGTGTCTTCTAGATTGGGATCTAAACTTATTGTGAACAGTAAGTCACGACAGTGTCTTCTAGATTGGGATCTAAACTTATTGTGAACAGTAAGTCACCACAGTGTCTTCTAGATTGGGATCTAAACTTATTGTGAACAGTAAGTCACGACAGTGTCTTCTAGATTGGGATCTAAACTTATTGTGAACAGTAAGTCACGACAGTGTCTTCTAGATTGGGATCTAAACTTATTGTGAACAGTAAGTCACGACAGTGTCTTCTAGATTGGGATCTAAACTTATTGTGAACAGTAAGTCACGACAGTGTCTTCTAGATTGGGATCTAAACTTTGTGAACAGTAAGTCACGACAGTGTCTTCTAGATTGGGATCTAAACTTATTGTGAACAGTAAGTCACGACAGTGTCTTCTAGATTGGGATCTAAACTTATTGTGAACAGTAAGTCACGACAGTGTCTTCTAGATTGGGATCTAAACTTATTGTGAACAGTAAGTCAGTAAGACAGTGTCTTCTAGATTGGGATCTAAACTTATTGTGAACAGTAAGTCACGACAGTGTCTTCTAGATTGGGATCTAAACTTATTGTGAACAGTAAGTCACGACAGTGTCTTCTAGATTGGGATCTAAACTTATTGTGAACAGTAAGTCACGACAGTGTCTTCTAGATTGGGATCTAAACTTATTGTGAACAGTAAGTCACCACAGTGTCTTCTAGATTGGGATCTAAACTTATTGTGAACAGTAAGTCACGACAGTGTCTTCTAGATTGGGATCTAAACTTATTGTGAACAGTAAGTCACGACAGTGTCTTCTAGATTGGGATCTAAACTTATTGTGAACAGTAAGTCACGACAGTGTCTTCTAGATTGGGATCTAAACTTATTGTGAACAGTAAGTCACGACAGTGTCTTCTAGATTGGGATCTAAACTTATTGTGAACAGTAAGTCACGACAGTGTCTTCTAGATTGGGATCTAAACTTATTGTGAACAGTAAGTCACGACAGTGTCTTCTAGATTGGGATCTAAACTTATTGTGAACAGTAAGTCACGACAGTGTCTTCTAGATTGGGATCTAAACTTATTGTGAACAGTAAGTCACGACAGTGTCTTCTAGATTGGGATCTAAACTTATTGTGAACAGTAAGTCACAGTGTCTTCTAGATTGGGACAGTGTCTTCTAGATTGGGATCTAAACTTATTGTGAACAGTAAGTCACGACAGTGTCTTCTAGATTGGGATCTAAACTTATTGTGAACAGTAAGTCACGACAGTGTCTTCTAGATTGGGATCTAAACTTATTGTGAACAGTAAGTCACGACAGTGTCTTCTAGATTGGGATCTAAACTTATTGTGAACAGTAAGTCACGACAGTGTCTTCTAGATTGGGATCTAAACTTATTGTGAACAGTAAGTCACGACAGTGTCTTCTAGATTGGGATCTAAACTTATTGTGAACAGTAAGTCACCACAGTGTCTTCTAGATTGGGATCTAAACTTATTGTGAACAGTAAGTCACGACAGTGTCTTCTAGATTGGGATCTAAACTTATTGTGAACAGTAAGTCACGACAGTGTCTTCTAGATTGGGATCTAAACTTATTGTAAACAATAAGTCACGACAGTGTCTTCTAGATTGGGATCTAAACTTATTGTGAACAGTAAGTCACGACAGTGTCTTCTAGATTGGGATCTAAACTTATTGTGAACAGTAAGTCACCACAGTGTCTTCTAGATTGGGATCTAAACTTATTGTGAACAGTAAGTCACGACAGTGTCTTCTAGATTGGGATCTAAACTTTTGAACAGTAAGTCACGACAGTGTCTTCTAGATTGGGATCTAAACTTATTGTAAACAGTAAGTCACGACAGTGTCTTCTAGATTGGGATCTAAACTTATTGTGAACAGTAAGTCATCACAGTGTCTTCTAGATTGGGATCTAAACTTATTGTGAACAGTAAGTCACGACAGTGTCTTCTAGATTGGGATCTAAACTTATTGTAAACAGTAAGTCACGACAGTGTTTTCTAGATAAGGATCTAAACTTATTGTGAACAGTAAGTCACGACAGTGTCTTCTAGATTGGGATCTAAACTTATTGTGAACAGTAAGTCACCACAGTGTCTTCTAGATTGGGATCTAAACTTATTGTGAACAGTAAGTCACGACAGTGTCTTCTAGATTGGGATCTAAACTTATTGTGAACAGTAAGTCACGACAGTGTCTTCTAGATTGGGATCTAAACTTATTGTGAACAGTAAGTCACGACAGTGTCTTCTAGATTGGGATCTAAACTTATTGTGAACAGTAAGTCACGACAGTGTCTTCTAGATTGGGATCTAAACTTATTGTGAACAGTAAGTCACGACAGTGTCTTCTAGATTGGGATCTAAACTTATTGTGAACAGTAAGTCACGACAGTGTCTTCTAGATTGGGATCTAAACTTATTGTGAACAGTAAGTCACGACAGTGTCTTCTAGATTGGGATCTAAACTTATTGTGAACAGTAAGTCACGACAGTGTCTTCTAGATTGGGATCTAAACTTATTGTGAACAGTAAGTCACGACAGTGTCTTCTAGATTGGGATCTAAACTTATTGTGAACAGTAAGTCACGACAGTGTCTTCTAGATTGGGATCTAAACTTATTGTGAACAGTAAGTCACGACAGTGTCTTCTAGATTGGGATCTAAACTTATTGTGAACAGTAAGTCACCACAGTGTCTTCTAGATTGGGATCTAAACTAAGTCACGACAGTGTCTTCTAGATTGGGATCTAAACTTATTGTGAACAGTAAGTCACGACAGTGTCTTCTAGATTGGGATCTAAACTTATTGAACAGTAAGTCACGACAGTGTCTTCTAGATTGGGATCTAAACTTATTGTGAACAGTAAGTCACGACAGTGTCTTCTAGATTGGGATCTAAACTTATTGTGAACAGTAAGTCACGACAGTGTCTTCTAGATTGGGATCTAAACTTATTGTGAACAGTAAGTCACGACAGTGTCTTCTAGATTGGGATCTAAACTTATTGTGAACAGTAAGTCACGACAGTGTCTTCTAGATTGGGATCTAAACTTATTGTGAACAGTAAGTCACGACAGTGTCTTCTAGATTGGGATCTAAACTTATTGTGAACAGTAAGTCACCACAGTGTCTTCTAGATTGGGATCTAAACTTATTGTGAACAGTAAGTCACGACAGTGTCTTCTAGATTGGGATCTAAACTTATTGTGAACAGTAAGTCACGACAGTGTCTTCTAGATTGGGATCTAAACTTGTGAACAGTAAGTCACGACAGTGTCTTCTAGATTGGGATCTAAACTTATTGTGAACAGTAAGTCACGACAGTGTCTTCTAGATTGGGATCTAAACTTATTGTGAACAGTAAGTCACGACAGTGTCTTCTAGATTGGGATCTAAACTTATTGTGAACAGTAAGTCACGACAGTGTCTTCTAGATTGGGATCTAAACTTATTGTGAACAGTAAGTCACGACAGTGTCTTCTAGATTGGGATCTAAACTTATTGTGAACAGTAAGTCACGACAGTGTCTTCTAGATTGGGATCTAAACTTATTGTGAACAGTAAGTCACCACAGTGTCTTCTAGATTGGGATCTAAACTTATTGTGAACAGTAAGTCACGACAGTGTCTTCTAGATTGGGATCTAAACTTATTGTGAACAGTAAGTCACGACAGTGTCTTCTAGATTGGGATCTAAACTTATTGTGAACAGTAAGTCACGACAGTGTCTTCTAGATTGGGATCTAAACTTATTGTGAACAGTAAGTCACGACAGTGTCTTCTAGATTGGGATCTAAACTTATTGTGAACAGTAAGTCACGACAGTGTCTTCTAGATTGGGATCTAAACTTATTGTGAACAGTAAGTCACGACAGTGTCTTCTAGATTGGGATCTAAACTTATTGTGAACAGTAAGTCACGACAGTGTCTTCTAGATTGGGATCTAAACTTATTGTGAACAGTAAGTCACGACAGTGTCTTCTAGATTGGGATCTAAACTTATTGTGAACAGTAAGTCACGACAGTGTCTTCTAGATTGGGATCTAAACTTATTGTGAACAGTAAGTCACGACAGTGTCTTCTAGATTGGGATCTAAACTTATTGTGAACAGTAAGTCACGACAGTGTCTTCTAGATTGGGATCTAAACTTATTGTGAACAGTAAGTCACGACAGTGTCTTCTAGATTGGGATCTAAACTTATTGTGAACAGTAAGTCACGACAGTGTCTTCTAGATTGGGATCTAAACTTATTGTGAACAGTAAGTCACGACAGTGTCTTCTAGATTGGGATCTAAACTTATTGTGAACAGTAAGTCACGACAGTGTCTTCTAGATTGGGATCTAAACTTATTGTGAACAGTAAGTCACGACAGTGTCTTCTAGATTGGGATCTAAACTTATTGTGAACAGTAAGTCACGACAGTGTCTTCTAGATTGGGATCTAAACTTATTGTGAACAGTAAGTCACGACAGTGTCTTCTAGATTGGGATCTAAACTTATTGTGAACAGTAAGTCACGACAGTGTCTTCTAGATTGGGATCTAAACTTATTGTGAACAGTAAGTCACCACAGTGTCTTCTAGATTGGGATCTAAACTTATTGTGAACAGTAAGTCACCACAGTGTCTTCTAGATTGGGATCTAAACTTATTGTGAACAGTAAGTCACGACAGTGTCTTCTAGATTGGGATCTAAACTTATTGTGAACAGTAAGTCACGACAGTGTCTTCTAGATTGGGATCTAAACTTATTGTGAACAGTAAGTCACGACAGTGTCTTCTAGATTGGGATCTAAACTTATTGTGAACAGTAAGTCACGACAGTGTCTTCTAGATTGGGATCTAAACTTATTGTGAACAATAAGTCACCACAGTGTCTTCTAGATTGGGATCTAAACTTATTGTGAACAGTAAGTCACGACAGTGTCTTCTAGATTGGGACCTAAACTTTGAACAGTAAGTCACGACAGTGTCTTCTAGGTTGGGATCTAAACTTATTGTAAACAATAAGTCACGACAGTGTCTTCTAGATTGGGATCTAAACTTATTGTGAACAGTAAGTCATCACAGTGTCTTCTAGATTGGGATCTAAACTTATTGTGAACAGTAAGTCACCACAGTGTCTTCTAGATTGGGATCTAAACTTATTGTGAACAGTAAGTCACGACAGTGTCTTCTAGATTGGGATCTAAACTTATTGTGAACAGTAAGTCACGACAGTGTCTTCTAGATTGGGATCTAAACTTATTGTGAACAGTAAGTCACCACAGTGTCTTCTAGATTGGGATCTAAACTTATTGTGAACAGTAAGTCACGACAGTGTCTTCTAGATTGGGATCTAAACTTATTGTGAACAGTAAGTCACGACAGTGTCTTCTAGATTGGGATCTAAACTTATTGTGAACAGTAAGTCACGACAGTGTCTTCTAGATTGGGATCTAAACTTATTGTGAACAGTAAGTCACGACAGTGTCTTCTAGATTGGGATCTAAACTTATTGTGAACAGTAAGTCACCACAGTGTCTTCTAGATTGGGATCTAAACTTATTGTGAACAGTAAGTCACGACAGTGTCTTCTAGATTGGGATCTAAACTTATTGTGAACAGTAAGTCACGACAGTGTCTTCTAGATTGGGATCTAAACTTATTGTGAACAGTAAGTCACGACAGTGTCTTCTAGATTGGGATCTAAACTTATTGTGAACAGTAAGTCACCACAGTGTCTTCTAGATTGGGATCTAAACTTATTGTGAACAGTAAGTCACGACAGTGTCTTCTAGATTGGGATCTAAACTTATTGTGAACAGTAAGTCACGACAGTGTCTTCTAGATTGGGATCTAAACTTATTGTGAACAGTAAGTCACGACAGTGTCTTCTAGATTGGGATCTAAACTTATTGTGAACAGTAAGTCACCACAGTGTCTTCTAGATTGGGATCTAAACTTATTGTGAACAGTAAGTCACGACAGTGTCTTCTAGATTGGGATCTAAACTTATTGTGAACAGTAAGTCACGACAGTGTCTTCTAGATTGGGATCTAAACTTATTGTGAACAGTAAGTCACGACAGTGTCTTCGACAGTGTCTTCTAGATTGGGATCTAAACTTATTGTGAACAGTAAGTCACCACAGTGTCTTCTAGATTGGGATCTAAACTTATTGTGAACAGTAAGTCACGACAGTGTCTTCTAGATTGGGATCTAAACTTATTGTGAACAGTAAGTCACGACAGTGTCTTCTAGATTGGGATCTAAACTTATTGTGAACAGTAAGTCACGACAGTGTCTTCTAGATTGGGATCTAAACTTATTGTGAACAGTAAGTCACGACAGTGTCTTCTAGATTGGGATCTAAACTTATTGTGAACAGTAAGTCACGACAGTGTCTTCTAGATTGGGATCTAAACTTATTGTGAACAGTAAGTCACGACAGTGTCTTCTAGATTGGGATCTAAACTTATTTTGAACAGTTAGTCACCACAGTGTCTTCTAGATTGGGATCTAAACTTATTGTGAACAGTAAGTCACGGCAGCGTCTTCTAGATTGGGATCTAAACTTATTGTGAACAGTAAGTCACCACAGTGTCTTCTAGATTGGGATCTAAACTTATTGTGAACAGTAAGTCACCACAGTGTCTTCTAGATTGGGACCTAAACTTTGAACAGTAAGTCACGACAGTGTCTTCTAGATTGGGATCTAAACTTATTTTGAACAGTAAGTCACGTCAGTGTCTTCTAGATTGGGATCTAAACTTATTGTGCACAGTAAGTCACACAGTGTCTTCTAGATTGGGATCTAAACTTATTGTGAACAGTAAGTCACGACAGTGTCTTCTAGATTGGGATCTAAACTTATTGTAAACAGTAAGTCACGGCAGTGTTTTCTAGATAAGGATCTAAACTTATTGTGAACAGTAAGTCACGACAGTGTCTTCTAGATTGGGATCTAAACTTATTGTAAACAGTAAGTCACCACAGTGTCTTTTAGTTTGGGATCTAAACTTATTGTGAACAGTAAGTCACGACAGTGTCTTCTAGATTGGGATCTAAACTTATTGTGAACAGTAAGTCACGACAGTGTCTTCTAGATTGGGATCTAAACTTATTGTAAACAGTAAGTCACGACAGTGTCTTCTAGATTGGGATCTAAACTTATTGTGAACAGTAAGTCACGACAGTGTCTTCTAGATTGGGATCTAAACTTATTGTGAACAGTAAGTCACCACAGTGTCTTCTAGATTGGGATCTAAACTTATTGTGAACAGTAAGTCACGACAGTGTCTTCTAGATTGGGATCTAAACTTATTGTGAACAGTAAGTCACGACAGTGTCTTCTAGATTGGGATCTAAACTTATTGTGAACAGTAAGTCACGACAGTGTCTTCTAGATTGGGATCTAAACTTATTGTGAACAGTAAGTCACGACAGTGTCTTCTAGATTGGGATCTAAACTTATTGTGAACAGTAAGTCACGACAGTGTCTTCTAGATTGGGATCTAAACTTATTGTGAACAGTAAGTCACGACAGTGTCTTCTAGATTGGGATCTAAACTTATTGTGAACAGTAAGTCACCACAGTGTCTTCTAGATTGGGATCTAAACTTATTGTGAACAGTAAGTCACGACAGTGTCTTCTAGATTGGGATCTAAACTTTGAACAGTAAGTCACGACAGTGTCTTCTAGATTGGGATCTAAACTTATTGTGAACAGTAAGTCACGACAGTGTCTTCTAGATTGGGATCTAAACTTATTGTGAACAGTAAGTCACACACAGTGTCTTCTAGATTGGGATCTAAACTTATTGTGAACAGTAAGTCACCACAGTGTCTTCTAGATTGGGATCTAAACTTATTGTGAACAGTAAGTCACGACAGTGTCTTCTAGATTGGGATCTAAACTTATTGTGAACAGTAAGTCACCACAGTGTCTTCTAGTTTGGGATCTAAACTTATTGTGAACAGTAAGTCACCACAGTGTCTTCTAGATTGGGATCTAAACTTATTGTGAACAGTAAGTCACCACAGTGTCTTCTAGATTGGGATCTAAACTTATTGTGAACAGTAAGTCACGACAGTGTCTTCTAGATTGGGATCTAAACTTATTGTAAACAATAAGTCACGACAGTGTCTTCTACATTGGGATCTAAACTTTGAACAGTAAGTCACGACAGTGTCTTCTAGAATGGGATCTAAACTTATTGTGAACAGTAAGTCACGACAGTGTCTTCTAGATTGGGATCTAAACTTATTGTGAACAGTAAGTCACGACAGTGTCTTCTAGATTGGGATCTAAACTTATTGTGAACAGTAAGTCACGACAGTGTCTTCTAGATTGGGATCTAAACTTATTGTGAACAGTAAGTCACGACAGTGTCTTCTAGATTGGGATCTAAACTTATTGTGAACAGTAAGTCACGACAGTGTCTTCTAGATTGGGATCTAAACTTATTGTGAACAGTAAGTCACGACAGTGTCTTCTAGATTGGGATCTAAACTTATTGTGAACAGTAAGTCACGACAGTGTCTTCTAGATTGGGATCTAAACATTGTGAACAGTAAGTCACGACAGTGTCTTCTAGATTGGGATCTAAACTTATTGTGAACAGTAAGTCACGACAGTGTCTTCTAGATTGGGATCTAAACTTATTGTAAAACAGTGACAAGTCACGACAGTGTCTTCTAGATTGGGATCTAAACTTATTGTGAACAGTAAGTCACGACAGTGTCTTCTAGATTGGGATCTAAACTTATTGTGAACAGTAAGTCACGACAGTGTCTTCTAGATTGGGATCTAAACTTATTGTGAACAGTAAGTCACGACAGTGTCTTCTAGATTGGGATCTAAACTTATTGTGAACAGTAAGTCACCACAGTGTCTTCTAGATTGGGATCTAAACTTATTGTGAACAGTAAGTCACCACAGTGTCTTCTAGATTGGGATCTAAACTTATTGTGAACAGTAAGTCACCACAGTGTCTTCTAGATTGGGATCTAAACTTATTGTGAACAGTAAGTCACGACAGTGTCTTCTAGATTGGGATCTAAACTTATTGTGAACAGTAAGTCACGACAGTGTCTTCTAGATTGGGATCTAAACTTATTGTGAACAGTAAGTCACGACAGTGTCTTCTAGATTGGGATCTAAACTTATTGTGAACAGTAAGTCACCACAGTGTCTTCTAGATTGGGATCTAAACTTATTGTGAACAGTAAGTCACGACAGTGTCTTCTAGATTGGGATCTAAACTTATTGTGAACAGTAAGTCACGACAGTGTCTTCTAGATTGGGATCTAAACTTATTGTGAACAGTAAGTCACGACAGTGTCTTCTAGATTGGGATCTAAACTTATTGTGAACAGTAAGTCACCACAGTGTCTTCTAGATTGGGATCTAAACTTATTGTGAACAGTAAGTCACCACAGTGTCTTCTAGATTGGGATCTAAACTTATTGTGAACAGTAAGTCACGACAGTGTCTTCTAGATTGGGATCTAAACTTATTGTGAACAGTAAGTCACGACAGTGTCTTCTAGATTGGGATCTAAACTTATTGTGAACAGTAAGTCACGACAGTGTCTTCTAGATTGGGATCTAAACTTATTGTGAACAGTAAGTCACCACAGTGTCTTCTAGATTGGGATCTAAACTTATTGTGAACAGTAAGTCACGACAGTGTCTTCTAGATTGGGATCTAAACTTATTGTGAACAGTAAGTCACGACAGTGTCTTCTAGATTGGGATCTAAACTTATTGTGAACAGTAAGTCACGACAGTGTCTTCTAGATTGGGATCTAAACTTATTGTGAACAGTAAGTCACCACAGTGTCTTCTAGATTGGGATCTAAACTTATTGTGAACAGTAAGTCACGACAGTGTCTTCTAGATTGGGATCTAAACTTGTGAACAGTAAGTCACGACAGTGTCTTCTAGATTGGGATCTAAACTTATTGTGAACAGTAAGTCACGACAGTGTCTTCTAGATTGGGATCTAAACTTATTGTGAACAGTAAGTCACCACAGTGTCTTCTAGATTGGGATCTAAACTTATTGTGAACAGTAAGTCACCACAGTGTCTTCTAGATTGGGATCTAAACTTATTGTGAACAGTAAGTCACGACAGTGTCTTCTAGATTGGGATCTAAACTTATTGTGAACAGTAAGTCACGACAGTGTCTTCTAGATTGGGATCTAAACTTATTGTGAACAGTAAGTCACGACAGTGTCTTCTAGATTGGGATCTAAACTTATTGTGAACAGTAAGTCACCACAGTGTCTTCTAGATTGGGATCTAAACTTATTGTGAACAGTAAGTCACGACAGTGTCTTCTAGATTGGGATCTAAACTTATTGTGAACAGTAAGTCACGACAGTGTCTTCTAGATTGGGATCTAAACTTATTGTGAACAGTAAGTCACGACAGTGTCTTCTAGATTGGGATCTAAACTTATTGTGAACAGTAAGTCACGACAGTGTCTTCTAGATTGGGATCTAAACTTATTGTGAACAGTAAGTCACGACAGTGTCTTCTAGATTGGGATCTAAACTTATTGTGAACAGTAAGTCACGACAGTGTCTTCTAGATTGGGATCTAAACTTATTGTGAACAGTAAGTCACGACAGTGTCTTCTAGATTGGGATCTAAACTTATTGTGAACAGTAAGTCACCACAGTGTCTTCTAGATTGGGATCTAAACTTATTGTGAACAGTAAGTCACGACAGTGTCTTCTAGATTGGGATCTAAACTTTTGAACAGTAAGTCACGACAGTGTCTTCTAGATTGGGATCTAAACTTATTGTGAACAGTAAGTCACGACAGTGTCTTCTAGATTGGGATCTAAACTTATTGTGAACAGTAAGTCACGACAGTGTCTTCTAGATTGGGATCTAAACTTGTGAACAGTAAGTCACGACAGTGTCTTCTAGATTGGGATCTAAACTTATTGTGAACAGTAAGTCACGACAGTGTCTTCTAGATTGGGATCTAAACTTATTGTGAACAGTAAGTCACGACAGTGTCTTCTAGATTGGGATCTAAACTTATTGTGAACAGTAAGTCACCACAGTGTCTTCTAGATTGGGATCTAAACTTATTGTGAACAGTAAGTCACCACAGTGTCTTCTAGATTGGGATCTAAACTTATTGTGAACAGTAAGTCACCACAGTGTCTTCGAGATTGGGACCTAAACTTTGAAAGTAAGTCACCACAGTGTCTTCTAGATTGGGATCTAAACTTATTGTGAACAGTAAGTCACCACAGTGTCTTCTAGATTGGGATCTAAACTTATTGTGAACAGTAAGTCACGACAGTGTCTTCTAGATTGGGATCTAAACTTATTGTGAACAGTAAGTCACGACAGTGTCTTCTAGATTGGGATCTAAACTTATTGTGAACAGTAAGTCACGACAGTGTCTTCTAGATTGGGATCTAAACTTATTGTGAACAGTAAGTCACGACAGTGTCTTCTAGATTGGGATCTAAACTTATTGTGAACAGTAAGTCACGACAGTGTCTTCTAGATTGGGATCTAAACTTATTGTGAACAGTAAGTCACGACAGTGTCTTCTAGATTGGGATCTAAACTTATTGTGAACAGTAAGTCACGACAGTGTCTTCTAGATTGGGATCTAAACTTATTGTGAACAGTAAGTCACGACAGTGTCTTCTAGATTGGGATCTAAACTTATTGTGAACAGTAAGTCACGACAGTGTCTTCTAGATTGGGATCTAAACTTATTGTGAACAGTAAGTCACGACAGTGTCTTCTAGATTGGGATCTAAACTTATTGTGAACAGTAAGTCACGACAGTGTCTTCTAGATTGGGATCTAAACTTATTGTGAACAGTAAGTCACCACAGTGTCTTCTAGATTGGGATCTAAACTTATTGTGAACAGTAAGTCACGACAGTGTCTTCTAGATTGGGATCTAAACTTATTGTGAACAGTAAGTCACGACAGTGTCTTCTAGATTGGGATCTAAACTTTGTGAACAGTAAGTCACGACAGTGTCTTCTAGATTGGGATCTAAACTTATTGTGAACAGTAAGTCACGACAGTGTCTTCTAGATTGGGATCTAAACTTATTGTGAACAGTAAGTCACCACAGTGTCTTCTAGATTGGGATCTAAACTTATTGTGAACAGTAAGTCACGACAGTGTCTTCTAGATTGGGATCTAAACTTTTGAACAGTAAGTCACGACAGTGTCTTCTAGGTTGGGATCTAAACTTATTGTAAACAATAAGTCACGACAGTGTCTTCTAGATTGGGATCTAAACTTATTGTGAACAGTAAGTCACCACAGTGTCTTCTAGATTGGGATCTAAACTTATTGTGAACAGTAAGTCACGACAGTGTCTTCTAGATTGGGATCTAAACTTATTGTGAACAGTAAGTCACGACAGTGTCTTCTAGATTGGGATCTAAACTTTGAACAGTAAGTCACGACAGTGTCTTCTAGATTGGGATCTAAACTTATTGTGAACAGTAAGTCACGACAGTGTCTTCTAGATTGGGATCTAAACTTATTGTGAACAGTAAGTCACGACAGTGTCTTCTAGATTGGGATCTAAACTTATTGTGAACAGTAAGTCACGACAGTGTCTTCTAGATTGGGATCTAAACTTATTGTGAACAGTAAGTCACGACAGTGTCTTCTAGATTGGGATCTAAACTTATTGTGAACAGTAAGTCACCACAGTGTCTTCTAGATTGGGATCTAAACTTATTGTGAACAGTAAGTCACCACAGTGTCTTCTAGATTGGGATCTAAACTTATTGTGAACAGTAAGTCACGACAGTGTCTTCTAGATTGGGATCTAAACTTATTGTGAACAGTAAGTCACGACAGTGTCTTCTAGATTGGGATCTAAACTTATTGTGAACAGTAAGTCACCACAGTGTCTTCTAGATTGGGATCTAAACTTATTGTGAACAGTAAGTCACCACAGTGTCTTCTAGATTGGGATCTAAACTTATTGTGAACAGTAAGTCACGACAGTGTCTTCTAGATTGGGATCTAAACTTATTGTGAACAGTAAGTCACGACAGTGTCTTCTAGATTGGGATCTAAACTTATTGTGAACAGTAAGTCACGACAGTGTCTTCTAGATTGGGATCTAAACTTATTGTGAACAGTAAGTCACGACAGTGTCTTCTAGATTGGGATCTAAACTTATTGTGAACAGTAAGTCACGACAGTGTCTTCTAGATTGGGATCTAAACTTATTGTGAACAGTAAGTCACGACAGTGTCTTCTAGATTGGGATCTAAACTTATTGTGAACAGTAAGTCACGACAGTGTCTTCTAGATTGGGATCTAAACTTATTGTGAACAGTAAGTCACGACAGTGTCTTCTAGATTGGGATCTAAACTTATTGTGAACAGTAAGTCACGACAGTGTCTTCTAGATTGGGATCTAAACTTATTGTGAACAGTAAGTCACGACAGTGTCTTCTAGATTGGGATCTAAACTTATTGTGAACAGTAAGTCACGACAGTGTCTTCTAGATTGGGATCTAAACTTATTGTGAACAGTAAGTCACGACAGTGTCTTCTAGATTGGGATCTAAACTTATTGTGAACAGTAAGTCACGACAGTGTCTTCTAGATTGGGATCTAAACTTATTGTGAACAGTAAGTCACGACAGTGTCTTCTAGATTGGGATCTAAACTTATTGTGAACAGTAAGTCACGACAGTGTCTTCTAGATTGGGATCTAAACTTATTGTGAACAGTAAGTCACGACAGTGTCTTCTAGATTGGGATCTAAACTTATTGTGAACAGTAAGTCACGACAGTGTCTTCTAGATTGGGATCTAAACTTATTGTGAACAGTAAGTCACCACAGTGTCTTCTAGATTGGGATCTAAACTTATTGTGAACAACAGTGTCTTCTAGATTGGGATCTAAACTTATTGTGAACAGTAAGTCACGACAGTGTCTTCTAGATTGGGATCTAAACTTATTGTGAACAGTAAGTCACCACAGTGTCTTCTAGATTGGGATCTAAACTTATTGTGTGAACAGTAAGTCACCACAGTGTCTTCTAGATTGGGATCTAAACTTATTGTGAACAGTAAGTCACGACAGTGTCTTCTAGATTGGGATCTAAACTTATTGTGAACAGTAAGTCACGACAGTGTCTTCTAGATTGGGATCTAAACTTGTGAACAGTAAGTCACGACAGTGTCTTCTAGATTGGGATCTAAACTTATTGTGAACAATAAGTCACGACAGTGTCTTCTAGATTGGGATCTAAACTTATTGTGAACAGTAAGTCACGACAGTGTCTTCTAGATTGGGATCTAAACTTATTGTGAACAGTAAGTCACGACAGTGTCTTCTAGATTGGGATCTAAATTTATTGTGAACAGTAAGTCACCACAGTGTCTTCTAGATTGGGACCTAAACTTTGAACAGTAAGTCACGACAGTGTCTTCTAGATTGGGATCTAAACTTATTGTGAACAGTAAGTCACCACAGTGTCTTCTAGATTGGGATCTAAACTTATTGTGAACAGTAAGTCACGACAGTGTCTTCTAGATTGGGATCTAAACTTATTGTGAACAGTAAGTCACGACAGTGTCTTCTAGATTGGGATCTAAACTTATTGTGAACAGTAAGTCACGACAGTGTCTTCTAGATTGGGATCTAAACTTATTGTGAACAGTAAGTCACCACAGTGTCTTCTAGATTGGGATCTAAACTTATTGTGAACAGTAAGTCACCACAGTGTCTTCCAGATTGGGATCTAAACTTATTGTGAACAGTAAGTCACGACAGTGTCTTCTAGATTGGGATCTAAACTTATTGTGAACAGTAAGTCACCACAGTGTCTTCTAGATTGGGATCTAAACTTATTGTGAACAGTAAGTCACCACAGTGTCTTCTAGATTGGGATCTAAACTTATTGTGAACAGTAAGTCACCACAGTGTCTTCTAGATTGGGATCTAAACTTATTGTGAACAGTAAGTCACCACAGTGTCTTCTAGATTGGGATCTAAACTTATTGTGAACAGTAAGTCACGACAGTGTCTTCTAGATTGGGATCTAAACTTGTTGTGAACAGTAAGTCACGGCAGTGTCTTCTAGATTGGGATCTAAACTTATTGTGAACAGTAAGTCACGACAGTGTCTTCTAGATTGGGATCTAAACTTATTGTGAACAGTAAGTCACGGCAGTGTCTTCTAGATTGGGATCTAAACTTGTTGTGAACAGTAAGTCACGGTAGTGTCTTCTAGATTAGGATCTAAACTTATTGTGAACAGTAAGCCACGACAGTGTCTTCTAGATTGGGATCTAAACTTGTTGTGAACAATAAGTCACGACAGTGTCTTCTAGATTGGGATCTAAACTTATTGTGAACAGTAAGTCACGACAGTGTCTTCTAGATTGGGATCTAAACTTATTGTGAACAGTAAGTCACGACAGTGTCTTCTAGATTGGGATCTAAACTTATTGTGAACAGTAAGTCACGACAGTGTCTTCTAGATTGGGATCTAAACTTGTTGTGAACAATAAGTCACGACAGTGTCTTCTAGATTGGGATCTAAACTTATTGTGAACAGTAAGTCACGACAGTGTCTTCTAGATTGGGATCTAAACTTATTGTGAACAGTAAGTCACGACAGTGTCTTCTAGATTGGGATCTAAACTTATTGTGAACAGTAAGTCACGACAGTGTCTTCCAGATTAGGATCTATACTTATTGTGAACAGTAAGTCACCACAGTGTCTTCTAGATTGGGATCTAAACTTATTGTAAACAGTAAGTCATGACAGTAAGTCACAACAGTGTCTTCCAGATTAGGATCTATACTTATTGTGAACAGTAAGTCACCACAGTGCCTTCTAGATTGGGATCTAAACTTATTGTAAACTGTAAGTCATGACAGTGAGTTACCACAGTGTCTTCAAGATTGGGATCTAAACTTATTGTGAACAGTAAGTCACGACAGTGTCTTCTAGATTGGGATCTAAACTTATTGTGAACAGTAAGTCACGACAGTGTCTTCTAGATTGGGCCTTAAACTTTGAACAGTAAGTCACGACATTGTCTTCTAGGTTGGGATCTAAACTTATTGTAAACAATAAGTCACCACAGTGTCTTCTAGATTGGGATCTAAACTTATTGTGAACAGTAAGTCACCACAGTGTCTTCTAGTTTGGGATCTAAACTTATTGTGAACAGTAAGTCACCACAGTGTCTTCTAGATTGGGATCTAAACTTATTGTGAACAGTAAGTCACGACAGTGTCTTCTAGATTGGGATCTAAACTTATTGTGAACAGTAAGTCACGACAGTGTCTTCTAGATTTGGATCTAAACTTGTTGTAAACAATAAGTCACGACAGTGTCTTCTAGATTGGGATCTAAACTTATAGTGAACAGTAAGTCACGACAGTGTCTTCTAGGTTGGGATCTAAACTTATTGTAAACAAAAAGTCACGACAGTGTTTTCTAGATTGGGATCTAAACTTATTGTGAACAGTAAGTCATCACAGTGTCTTCTAGTTTGGGATCTAAACTTATTGTGAACAGTAAGTCACCACAGTGTTTTCTAGATTGGGATCTAAACTTATTGTAAAGAATATGTCACGACATTGTCTTCTAGATTGGGATCTAAACTTATTGTGAACAGTAAGTCATGACAGTGTCTTCTAGGTTGGGATCTAAACTTATTGTAAACAATAAGTCACCACAGTGTCTTCTAGATTGGGACCTAAACTTATTGTGAACAGTAAGTCACCACAGTGTCTTCCAGATTGGGATCTAAACTTATTGTGAACAGTAAGTCACCTCAGTGTTTTCGAGATTGGGACCTAAACTTTGAAAGTAAGTCACCACAGTGTCTTCTAGATTGGGATCTAAACTTATTGTAAACAATAAGTCACGACAGTGTCTTCTAGATTGGGATCTAAACTTATTGTGAACAGTAAGTCACGGCAGTGTCTTCTAGATTGGGATCTAAATTTATTGTGAACAGTAAGTCACCACAGTGTCTTCTAGACTGGGACCTAAACTTTGAACAGTAAGTCACGACAGTGTCTTCTAGATTGGGATCTAAACTTATTGTGAACAGTAAGTCATGACAGTGTCTTCTAGGTTGGGATCTAAACTTATTGTAAACAATAAGTCACCACAGTGTCTTCTAGATTGGGACCTAAACTTATTGTGAACAGTAAGTCACCACAGTGTCTTCCAGATTGGGATCTAAACTTATTGTGAACAGTAAGTCACCTCAGTGTTTTCGAGATTGGGACCTAAACTTTGAAAGTAAGTCACCACAGTGTCTTCTAGATTGGGATCTAAACTTATTGTAAACAATAAGTCACGACAGTGTCTTCTAGATTGGGATCTAAACTTATTGTGAACAGTAAGTCACGGCAGTGTCTTCTAGATTGGGATCTAAATTTATTGTGAACAGTAAGTCACCACAGTGTCTTCTAGACTGGGACCTAAACTTTGAACAGTAAGTCACGACAGTGTCTTCTAGATTGGGATCTAAACTTATTGTGAACAGTAAGCCACGACAGTGTCTTCTAGATTGGGATCTAAACTTGTTGTGAACAGTAAGTCACGGCAATGTCTTCTAGATTAGGATCTAAACTTATTTTGAACAGTAAGTCACGGCAGTATCTTCTAGATTGGGATCTAATCTTATTGTGAACAATAAGTCACGACAGTGTCTTCTAGATTGGGATCTAAACTTATTGTGAACAGTAAGTCACGACAGTGTCTTCTAGATTGGGATCTAAACTTATTGTGAACAGTAAGTCACGACAGTGTCTTCTAGATTGGGATCTAAAGTTATTGTGAACAGTAAGTCACGACAGTGTCTTCCAGATTAGGATCTATACTTATTGTGAACAGTAAGTCACGACAGTGTCTTCTAGATTGGGATCTAAACTTATTGTAAACAGTAAGTCATGACAGTAAGTCACGACAGTGTCTTCCAGATTAGGATCTATACTTATTGTGAACAGTAAGTCACCACAGTGCCTTCTAGATTGGGATCTAAACTTATTGTAAACTGTAAGTCATGACAGTGAGTTACCACAGTGTCTTCCAGATTAGGATCTAAACTTATTGTGAACAGTAAGTCACCACAGTGTCTTCTAGATTGGGATCTAAACTTATTGTAAACAGTAAGTCATGACAGTGATTCACCACAGTGTCTTCCAGATTAGGATCTAAACTTATTGTGAACAGTAAGTCACCACAGTGTCTTCTAGTTTGGGATCTAAACTTATTGTAAACAGTAATTCACCACAGTGTCTTCCAGATTGGGATCTAAACTTATTGTGAACAGTAAGTCACCTCAGTGTCTTCGAGATTGGGACCTAAACTTTGAAAGTAAGTCACCACAGTGTCTTCTAGATTGGGATCTAAACTTATTGTGAACAGTAAGTCACGGCAGTGTCTTCTAGATTGGGATCTAAATTTATTGTGAACAGTAAGTCACCACAGTGTCTTCTAGACTGGGACCTAAACTTTGAACAGTAAGTCACGACAGTGTCTTCTAGATTGGGATCTAAACTTATTGTGAACAGTAAGTCACGGCAGTGTCTTCTAGATTGGGATCTAAACTTGTTGTGAACAGTAAGTCATGGTAGTGTCTTCTAGATTAAGATCTAAACTTATTGTGAACAGTAAGTCACGGCAGTATCTTCTAGATTGGGATCTAATCTTATTGTGAACAATAAGTCTCGACAGTGTCTTCTAGATTGGGATCTAAACTTATTGTGAACAGTAAGTCACGACAGTGTCTTCTAGATTGGGATCTAAAGTTATTGTGAACAGTAAGTCACGACAGTGTCTTCTAGATTGGGATCTAAAGTTATTGTGAACAGTAAGTCACGACAGTGTCTTCCAGATTAGGATCTATACTTATTGTGAACAGTAAGTCACCACAGTGTCTTCTAGATTGGGATCTAAACTTATTGTAAACAGTAAGTCATGACAGTAAGTCACGACAGTGTCTTCCAGATTAGGATCTATACTTATTGTGAACAGTAAGTCACCACAGTGCCTTCTAGATTGGGATCTAAACTTATTGTAAACTGTAAGTCATGACAGTGAGTTACCACAGTGTCTTCCAGATTAGGATCCAAACTTATTGTGAACAGTAAGTCACCACAGTGTCTTCTAGTTTGGGATCTAAACTTATTGTAAACAGTAAGTCACGACAGAAGACAGAGAAGAACATTAACTGATTAAACAGTTTCCGTTGCGATAAGGAAAGTTTCACCAAGAAACAATAGAAAAGGTTGTTAAAATGCGTTATATTGTGGTTGTAATGCAGTTTTAAAAGCCCTGAAGACCTATCGGTCCGCAGAAAATGTTATTATTAGAATGAAACTTAACAACCTGGAAGCTTTCGAAAAGAGGACTTCCCTTCGTAATAAGGTTCATTCGGCCATCATAGTATTCCAATGTTATTTAGTTCAATTTACAGTGTTGTAAGCTCTGAAAACATCGTTGTCATGGAAGTAGCTTAAACGATCACCTAAGCCTAATTATTAATTAGTACCTAATTAATACATAATTAACTTGTAATTTATTGATGTATTTCATAATTAAAACTCTGCGATGCAATTCACCAAATCCTAATGTATTCCTCAGCTGTTTCTGAATGTTATGTAGCAACGTAGGTGATTAATTACACGCAATGTAACAACACCATGTAATCTGTTTGTATAGGTAAGATTACAGAGTTTAAACCTTCCTTGTATCTGAAGCTGTTTCGAAAGTAAATAAAAAATATTCTAATAATTAAACTATCCACGCCCATTTTCTCAGTTTCAATAACATTAACGTTGCTGTCAGAATATTTTTTAAACATTACAAAAATAAATAATATACAAAAACACTTATTATAAGGATGAAGTATTTTATCAAATTATGAAACATAATGATTGAGATACGTAGCTTGGCTTTTAAATATTGCATTATTTTCTAAGAATGTTATTATCGTATTATTTTGACACTTTTCTCAAACTCTAAATAGTATATATTTTACAGAATTAGCGATTAGTCTAAATATAGCGATGAATCTGTTATGAGTTCTTTCCATAATACTTCCCCCGTCGAACCAAACATCTTCGCCCTTTCAGCCGTGGAGGTATTATAACGTGACGTTCAATCCCACTATTCGTTGGTAAAAGATTAGTCCAAGAGTTGGTGGTGGGTGGTGATGACTAGCTGCATTCCCTCTTGTCTTACACTCCTAAATTAGGAACAGCAAGCGCAGATAGCCCTTGAGTAGCTTTGCGCAAAATTAAAAGAAAACCAAAATCTAATAATTCACATGCTAATTCAGATAATAGTTTATTTTTTAGGTTTAACTTGCTCTCTTTTTCACATAAATACCTTTTATTTTATTTTACAATTCAATAAAAACCTTTAATTAAGTTTTAAATTGAGTGTTAAAACTTTTTTTACATTGCATTATTTTCGTATGTGCTTTTCTCAATTACAAATAAAGTTTTTATCTTCTGTTTTTGAATTTTGCGCAACATTGCGTTATTTTCGTATGTGCTTTTCTCAATTACAAATAAAGTTTTTATTTTCTGTTTTTGAATTTTGCGCAAAGCTACACGAAGGCTATCTACGCTAGCCGTTCCTAATTTTGCAATGTAAGACAAGAAGAAAAAACAGCTAGTCATTACCACCCACCGCCAACTCTTGGACTACTCTTTTACTAAGAAATAATAAGATTGACCGCACATAAAAAAGCTCCACGGCTGAAAGGGCAAAGGTATTTGATGTGACGGGGATTCGAACCTGCGACCCTCGGATTACGATTACCACCTGGCTATAAAGGTCCAATAAATGAAGGAAACGCTGAATTTGTTTAGAATGATTAAGTGACATTAAAACAGTATTCAACAGATTCCATGGGATTGGGAAACAGCAATGATCAACAAAACATTGTGATTTCTGAAGATTCCCAAACTTGGGAGGAACCCAATTCATACCATAGTCTCTTCGTTCAATCTACCTTTATTGTACATCTCTTTCCAGCCTTATTATTATTTGTTTGTTTGTTTTTTGAATTTTGCACAAAGCTACTCGAGGGCTATCTGTGCTAGCCGTCCCTGATTTAGTAGTGTAAGACTATATGTAAGGCAATCAGTCATCACCGCCCACCGCCAACTCTTGGGCTACTCTTTTACCAACGAATAGTGGGATTGACCGTCACATTATAACGCCTCCACGGTTGAAAGAGCGAGCATGTTTGGCGCGACGGAGATTCGAACCCGTGATCCTCAGAATATGAGTCGCTCGCCTTAACACGCTTGGCCATGCCGGCCCCCCTATTATTAAAGAGATCACATAAGTTGAATAAAATGCTATCATCATGTCCATATCTCAAAGTTGCCTAGTTTAGTGAAAAAAAGCGTTTTTTTCAACTATATACATGCAATAGCGAATGTCAACCTACTTCTGTGGTGATAGTGAAAATAAAACAGCATCCGTCCAATAACTAAAGATACCCTGGAACCCATATTTTAGAATTATAAAGTAACAAGAAATCTAATCGGCCTAAACACTCTGGTACCCATGGGAATAATCTTTCTTAGGGATACTTCACTTTCAGAATACAACTGCGTTTTGTGTTATAGTGTGATGATATATTTGTGGCACTAAAGATATTACGAAAAGAAAAAAAAATCTAGCATTACACCACAATGAAAGAACGTATAAGTTGTTGTATAAAACCTATGGGACCATTCCGAAGTTGGTAAAAGTGTTAGCACTACCAAAACGAATTCCTATCGTATATTATAAAACGAATTTGGTAGCAAGGGATTTACCAGTGCACGTGTTCTGAAGGATCTAAACACCTCGAGTGTTTGCTTTCTTCACAACGTGTGCTTCTTCGTATTGGTTGGATTATGTGCTACCTTGATTCTATAGATTAGAACAGTTTTAACTAAAAATTAAATAATGCCCAAATGGCAGATTATTGAAATCTCAAAAATCGAATAGGTATTCCATTATTGTCATAACAATATGTTTCTCAAGTATTTTTAATTAGAGAGTAAATACACGTTTGCACGCTTGTTTGTTCTCTTATCTAAAAACTAAGGTACATATAGAGCTATCAGTGCTCATTACAGGTATCAAAACTGGATTTTTAGCGTTATAAGCCTGGAAAATTCAGATGCATTAAATACTTAACTATTATATAATAACCCGTCGCGCCAAACATGCTCGCCCTTTCAGCCGTGGGGGCGTTAGAATGTGACGGTCAATCCCACTATTCGTTGGTAAAAGAGTAGCCCAAGAGTTGGCGGAGGGTGATGATGACTAGCTGCCTTCCCTTTAGTCTTACACTGCTAAATTAGGGACGGCTACCACGGATAGCTCTCGAATAGCTTTGTGCGAAATTCCAAAACAAACAAACAAACAAATTATATAATAAACATTCACCATTGCTTAGGGAAAAAATCGATTGATTTAAAGCGACAATGTCTAAAAGTTTCTACATAGGCCACACTTCTTATGGTGTGAAAACCCTTTGAAACACTTTCACTTGATTAGATTGAAACAAGATACACAAATAAAAGGAATAACTTAAAGCGTCCCGCACATAATAAAACTAAAATAAGTTTTTCTCTTTTGGCCGTGTTTTCTTGGCAGATTCTTACCTATTACTGACAGCTCCGCTCTGGAATACCTAGTCCTGGCTATTCGGAAATCTACTCTGCATTTGTATGTTCCGGCGTCTGCTGCATATACTGGCTCTAGGATTAGTACAGCTGGTCTATCCACGACACTGAAGTAAGCCCTGCCAGACAGCCCATCAACCGAAGAATGCCGAGTGTGGTTTGTAACGCCTCTTCTAGCATCCATAGTGTACAGTGGATTAGAAGTGTCTCCTCTGTACCACAATATGAGTAGAATATCATCGGTTGCAGATGGTGGGGTAATGTTGCATGGCAAGGCTACTTTGAAGCCGGCAATTCCTACTATTCTTTCTGTATAAGTGGACAAATGAGTACTGTATCTTGTACATGCTGAACTATTATGTTTTACTGAGTTTGTCTTGAAATATAAATTACTTATAAGTAGGCTGCAAAGAACGATTGAATGAACATCTACAGGAACTATATGGGAAATA
Source organism: Tachypleus tridentatus (assembly GCF_004210375.1). NCBI lineage: Eukaryota > Metazoa > Arthropoda > Merostomata > Xiphosura > Limulidae > Tachypleus > Tachypleus tridentatus. The sequence goes on from NC_134827.1 coordinate 59,487,320, forward strand.
TATTTTACATATAAAAACTTCTATATGAATAAACGTTGTTTACAGTATTTAAATATATATATTGAGGTTATATATTATTTATTAATTATGTCTAATTAATTAGTTTTGCTGTGATTTATCTCGTTATATTTCTATGCAATTATCATACTTACTTTTTATGTTGTGTTTTACCTGCTTTCTATGTTATGTTTAATTACCTAATTATGATACCTAATCTTCTATATTATGTTTAATTATCATACCTAATTTTTATATTATGTTTTTTACTTAATATTTATTATGTCCACTTTTCTATTTCTTTCATTATATTTTTTTTCAAAATTAAAATATTTTTAGACTTACTTTGTATTTGAAATTCACTTTTAACCAGTTTTGATAAATGCTTTACAAATGTCATAATTACCTGATTATCACTGATTTTATTGTACCCTTGTTCTTGGTTTGATTTGTTGGTTACACAAACATGAAACTTGATTTTCTTATATTGTTGGTCAGATTCTTCTCCCACGAGATTGCAGTAGGGTGATTTTGTAATGATTTCCATAAGATTAATTTGACTATAAAATCCATATTTTTCGTTATGTATATGTTACACAGACATGACGATATTGGTATTCAACTTCTCTCACAGTATAGAGAGAACGTCTGTACAATCCAGACGTAGAATACAAAATATAATACTTGCTGAAGACTGCAAAATTACCGAATATTGTTTTAGTTTCCTTGTTTTATAAAGAACAGTTTTTCTAAAGTGAATCCGTAAAGATTCTTTGTTTGTTCTGGAGTAAATTAGGAAAGCAGGCAAAGACTGTTTGTTGAAAACAAGTGCTCTGAGGTATAGCAGGATATAAGATGTACATAAGATAGAGATAACAGATATCTCTGTTAGATTATCTGATACAGTCTTTCAGCAATGAAAAAAAAATTAGTCGACTCAAGTTGAGCTCTTAATTCATGAGGAACTCTGAGTAGTTTCAAATAACGTTTAATGTAATGTCCCTTCTTTAATGTTTGGATAACAGACAGGTTAAGGTTTGATGAGATGTCAAGACCAGTGAGAGCACTAGAGTACAAGGACTGAGATAATTACTCCGGGAATCGAATTATTACATGAACATTAAATCTGTTTTCATATTACCAGATTTAGCAGAGAAAATTCAATTAATTAGCTATAAGTTATTAGTAAGCATCAGTATGGTTAATCTTCAACCAATAACCATTTCATTCACATCTCGTCACATGATCAAAGATAACAGATGGATATTCAAAAACGCTCCATGTTTGAGATAATGGTTTTCAGCTCCATGTTTGAGATACTGGTTTTCATGCACCTAATAAACATGATTATTTTAATTATTGAGAGCTTTTAGGTGTCTATGTCTTCTCAAAAAAATTATACACGCTATATTTAAGTGTAAATCATTTAGTGTATCAACAGGCTACCAAAAGTTATCATGGAGCTAATTTCTCTACATATTGTAGAGTTGTCATGAAGATAAGTTCTCTATATATTATAGAGTTGTCATGAAGATAATTTCTCTATATATTATAGAGTTATCACGGAGCTAATTTCTCTATATATTGTAGAGTTATCATGGAGCTAATTTCTCTATATATTGTAGAGTTATCGTGGAGCTAATTTCTCTATATATTGTAGAGTTATCATGGAGCTAATTTCTCTATATATTGTAGAGTTATTATGGAGCTAATTTCTCTGTATATTGTAAAGTTATCATGGAGTAATTTCTCTGTATATTGTAAAGTTATCATGAAGCTAATTTCTCTATATATTGTAAAGTTATCACGGAGCTAATTTCTCTATATATTGTAGAGTTATCACGGAGCTAATTTCTCTATATATTGTAGAGTTATCACGGAGCTAATTTCTCTATATATTGTAGAGTTATCATAAAGCTAATTTCTCTATATATTGTAGAGTTATCATGAAGCTAATTTCTCTGTATATTGTAAAGTTATCATAGAGCTAATTTCTCTGTATATTGTAGAGTTATCATGAAGCTAATTTCTCTGTATATTGTAAAGTTATCATGGAGCTAATTTCTCTAAATATTGTAGAGTTATCATGGAGCTAATTTCTCTATATATTGTAAAGTTATCATGAAGCTAATTTCTCTGTATATTGTAAAGTTATCATAGAGCTAATTTCTCTATATATTGTAGAGTTATCATGGAGCTAATTTCTCTATATATTGTAAAGTTATCATGGAGCTAATTTCTCTATATATTGTAAAGTTATCATGGAGCTAATTTCTCTAAATATTGTAGTGTTGTGAGACTTCATATTTTAATTTGTGTCCCTGAGTTAATTCCGATTTCTAAGGTATGCTTAACTACAAAATAATGCAATTATGCAGTAATTACGATCAAACTAAGTTATTTTAAATAACATTGTCTTCAGTGTAGAACTGTGTATAAAGTTTTCGTAAATCGAGATTGTTAATGTTTGCGTAATATAATTTAAGTATTAATCTCATGTTAAAGAAAACTGTAACATGTTTTCATATACGAAGAAGCCCTTTGCTTTTATTTCTTATATTTTTTAAAGTTTACTGTTTTTAGAAAAGTGTAAATGCTTTAGGAGATATAAGGTACCACTTTTTTCAAAAATAATAGTATTGTTATATATAATATGACATATAAATAATAATCTGCATATTATATTACAATAAGGATCTTTCAACTGATCAGTCGTTGTCATATATTTCGCAATATATTTGTAATATCACCCCTCCCCCCGACAACAGGATTCTTGGTTTAATATAAAATAGTTCTAATTCGTAAATATGGAGTTTATTAAAAAAACAATACTTGTATGCCACATTGGTACAGGAGTTGAACTGATAAGGGTACATACATCGACAATAGATTCAATCCGCTCCGATAATGTAAAGATGGACAATATAGATTGCCAATTCTACAAAAAGAATAATATTCTTAATACAGAAGAAGCCAAGCAAAATGAAATCATCAAAAACCATTATTATAGGTTAGAGTAAAATTTTCGAGACCTATATTTTGTTTTTATTTGCTACATTTTTATGCGCCAGCGATACCAAGTGAGAGCCACGCTTATAACCGATTCGTTTTTATTAGTAACACGGATCTCTAATAGCCTACCCTCAAATTGAAGTGTTTTTTTTAAGGCATAATTAAAGTAAATTAATCTACGAGACTTTATGCGTGGTCAAACACATCAATTAAAAGTCCAAAACTGTAATTATATCTCACATTGGTCAAGAGGCGAGGCAGCTATAAGGTAATTTAGGGTGAGAAACAAAAAACTCACACTCATTCTTTGAGGCCCCCCCGCTAGTACAGCGGTAAGTCTCCGGATTTACAACGCTAAAATCAGGGGTTCGATTCCCCTCGGTGGGCTCAGCAGATAGCCCATGCGGCTTTGCAATGAGAGAACACAAGCACACCCATTCTTTGAGTCGATTTTCCGCTGCTAAAAGCCACACTACAACCTTCCTTGGCAATGTTTACCTTGCAAACTTGATGACTAAGATAAATACCAAATATATGTAGTAATACAACAACAGACACACTGTCATATTCTTCATTTGAAGGCTTCACGGAACATAGATAAATATATATATAAACCGTATAAAGTCAGAACATGAAATTCTCGAAAACAACAACACAATGTGCTTGTAGTTTGCATGCATCAAACAACCTGAGAGAACAAACACAGAACAAACAGAAACACTATTTGTTACATCCCATGTAAATTACAGACACTAGGTAACGTAGAAATACAAGAACTAACATAAGTTAGACTGCTCAGCATAACAAACATTCAGAAGTGTATAATGCCGACGTCTCTGCAATGTGGGATAAAGTGTAACATTTTGTAACATTAACCAGAAAAATAAAGGTAAAGATTTTACTTCCACTCAGTAAACATGGGATAAAGTGTAACATTTTGTGACATTAACCAGAAAAATATAGGTAAAGATTTTACTTCCACTCAGTAAACATGGGATAAAGTCAGCCAAGTTTGAAGAGTCATGATGTAAAAAACCGAAGGTGAACCAACTTCCCTTCTAACAAGAAGACCCAGGATCGAAACCTGATTCATGACATGACGTTGTGAATTCCCCTAGTACGACAGTTGATTGTCAGCTGAAGCCTAGAATTTAAGAAATTATTTATTAGGTATCAATGATCTTATAGACTACAAACTATGATAAAGAATGATATTGATTAACTGTCATCAATTGCTGTCGTTTCGGACTTAATGATAGTTTCGTGACGTATCATATGTGTACCAACTCACCAAGTAATCATTTGCCAAACAGAGAAGGACTATATATTATTTCATAGATAAATGGAAAAAAAAATTCTACTTTGAAAAACTAAAAATTAGTTTATGGTAGTAATTTTATAGGGTCACTATTTATTAAATACATGTATCAAAGGGGTTGTTGACAGTAGAATTAAATTGAACAATGTGGTTTTCAAGATAAGAAACATAATGTCAGTGAAACGTATACTACATGTGTTGTTAACAAAAGAAATCTTACCTTAAATAAAAACGAACTGATTTAGGGTCCAATAAATAACTTTATTTGATTCAGTTAACTATACTCATTATTGGATAATAACCGTGAGATAAAGTGATGTATGAATCCAAGACAAACTGGTTGGGGTGGTACAGCAGATATAAAATATAACTACTTCTGATGTTCAGTGGTATTTATCTTTGTGCTACAAACCAGGTTTTGATACCCGTTGTGGGCAGAGTACAGATAACCCTTTGTGTAGCTTTGTGCTTAGATGCAATCAAACAAACATTTCTTTATTATTAAGGTGTGTTTTTTCGCAAATATACTCAAAAATATCTACTTTCAGCCATTGAAGGGAATCTAACTCCGGATCTTTGCGTTGAAAATTTGTAAATTTATCGCTTATTCACCAGGTGGACTATCATTTATTCTAAAAAATATAAGCGTTTCGTTTTGATTAAGAAGCGTGACTTCGATTCTGTAGAACCCAGAGGTCTTACAACGCTAGTAACCGGGTTTTGATACCGTGATGAACAGAGCAAAGATAACCCATTGTGTAGCAGCTTATCAACGACAATCTGTTGACACGAACGTGATCTTTGACAGCAGTGTTTGATGAAACCTTACCATGTAAGGTATCAGCATCATTGATGGATTACGTCATAATCGGTACGTACACGATAGATGATTATATTAGTGACAAACGTCAACATTGTATTAATACTAAAAGACCAACTGTCTGTTTTTCTATTCATTTCATTTGCTCGTTTTGAATTTAGCGCAAAACTACACGAGACCTATCTACACTTGCCGTCTTTAATTTGAAAGTGAAAGACTAGAAGGAAAGCAGTTCTCTAATTTAGCAATGTAAGAATAGAGAGAAGACATCACCACCCATAGCCGATTATTTGGAAAATCTTTGACAAATAAATAGTAGGACTGACCATCGCATTATAACGCCCCTACGATTGAAAGGGCGAACATGTTTGGTATGACGGGATTCAAATCCGCGTCCCTGAGATTACGAGTCGAGCGCTCTAACCACCTGGCCATGCCGGGGACCGTAACTTATATGTAAAGATCAACAGGAAGAAATGTTTTTAACCTTCTATTGCAGTTTTATATTACGTAAATACCTATATATTACAATCATAAGTACATAAATATCACAACCATAAATGCATTTATCTGCTTCGACAAAATTGTTATTAGGCTCAATTTTTATTGAAGATTATATCATATTTACGAATTTTTGGTACTAGGCTAACTGTTGTTCACGGAAATACAATTACACAGAATAAATAAAATATATTGTTTTAAGAAAAAACATGATTCGTTTGTGTTTCTTTCTGTAAAATATACAAATATAAAGAAATATCAAATATTATAAAAAACACATTAAAATTATCACTGGAAGGTTTGTTTGTTTTGAATTTCGCCCAAAGCTACTCGAGGGCTATCTGCGCTAGCCGTCCCTAATTTAGCAGTTTAAGACTAGAGGGAAGGCAGCTAGTCATCACCACCCACCGCCAACTCTTGGGCTACTCTTGTTACTAACGGATTGACTGTCACATTATAACGCCCCCACGGCTAAAAGGGCGAACATGTATGGTGCGACTGGGATTCGATCCCGCGATCCTCGGATTACGAGTCCAACGCCTCAACACGCCTGCCCATGTCCGGGCCGCAATGGAAGGGAAGGAAAGTGTAATGTCTCACGTATCTTTCAGTGACACGAGAATAACAACACCTCTTATTTGCGCAGAAGCAGAATTAAACTTGTATAAAAAAATTAAAACAATGCAAGACAGGTCTGAACGATCAAAAACCTTTCCTTAGTCTGATTTGTTGTATGTGCATAAAACCTCTCAGCATGATGAGTTGGTAAAACCAGTTATTTTGAATTTTATCTACATAGAAGAAAAGTGTTTAATCTAAACTTTAAGAACCCATTTTCACTCATTTTTCTTTCCATGCCCATCGAATTTCTTTTCAAGATTTATTATCTTACGAGACGTTAAATTTTCTCTTGGGATTTTACTCAGAAAACCTCATTACTAGGAATTATGACTAAAATCTCCTATGTATTCGTTTCTTTACAAACATATATAATAATTTGTAAATAAAACAACACAACTTCTTTACTAAATTTTTGCATGTTAAAATTATTATATTTTATAGATTTGTTTATTTTGTGAATTTCGCACAAAGCTACTCGAGGGCTATCTGTGCTAGCCGTCCTTAATTTAGCAGTGTAAGACTAGAGGGAAGGCAGCTAGTTATCACCACCCACTGCCAACTCTTGGGCTACTCTTTTACCAACAAATAGTGGGATTGACCGTAACATTATAACGTCCCCACGGCTGGGAGGGCGAGCATGTTTGGCGCGACGCGGGCGCGAACCCACGACCCTCGGATTACGCGTCGCACGCCTTAACACGCTTGGCCATGCCGGGCCCTATATTTTGTAGAAAACTGATAATTTGTAAATCATGTCTATAAGGTGTGTGTGTGTGTTTATAGCAAAGTCACATCGGGCTGTGTTCTGAGTCGAAAGAGGGGAATCGAACCTCTAATTTAGCGTAAACTTATCCCTGTACCAGCGTGGGAATATCTTAAGGAACATAAATTTTAATACCAATTCAATACTTGTAAATTGCACGTGTTAGTTTAGAGTAATACAGTTTAACAACATCTTGGGCATTACGATTATTTTTGTTCTGTTTCTTCTTTTCCCACGAGTGCCCAAACAATCTTATGTTTATTATTAATCACAAACGTGACTTATTACCCAGCTATCCCGAATAATTGACTAACCGAATCAATCTATAAAGCTTTCAACAACAACCAAGTAACCATTGGGGTATTCTTAGATGTCAAAAAAGCATTCGACAGCGTATGGCACAATGCCATCAAATACAAACTAAAACACCTGAAAATAAATCCCATTATAGTTAAATGGATTTCAAATTTCTTAACAGATAGAACAGCACAAGTAAAAGTCAATAAAACTATATCTAAATCATTTAATTTTACCGCAGGAGTGCCCCAAGGATCAGTCCTCTCACCACTTTTATATATTATTTTCGTCAGTGACATACCTTTCCCAAATCTAACATACACGCATAATTCACAATACGCAGATGACATCGCTATCTGGAGCACCTCCAGAAACCCAGTGATGGCCATGTTTCGCGTACAAGAATCACTGAACAACGTCTCAACATGGAGTAACATGTGAAGAGTAGTGTTAAATCCAACTAAAACACAAGCAAGAGTCAAAAATTATTTAATAAATAAATAAATAAAACTAAACCTAATAACCTTTCACGAAAGGGGACGAAGAGGAACCACAACGTTCCTGAACACCCCAGTTGGAGAGAGAATTCTTACGATTTCTCTCTCTCTAAATTACCCCCCACTAGTACAGCGGTATGTCTCCAGATTTACAACGCTAAAATCAGCGGTTCAATTCCCCTCGGTGGGCTGAGCGGATAACCCGATGTGGCTTTGCTATAAGAAAAACACAAAAAACACACTTTCTCTAAACTAAACCCCTGCCACGTTAGTTTGCGTAGCCATCGTGTAGCTTTACGATAAATTCAAAATAAAAATAAACTAATATAATATAATTTCACTTTAGTGGGATTTATGTCTTCATAGTTTAACTTTAAAATATTCCATTTGAATATTCCTCCTGTAAATGACAGTTTATTTTTTATTTATACCCATAATTAAAAGCTGAAACTAAACAACTTGAATAAAAATTCACAATATGTTTTGAACTTAAATATTTAGTATTTATTTGCTTTTAGTAGGTGGCGTAGAAAAAGAAAAAAAATTAATTTCAGATTCTTATGACAGCTGCGAAAGATTTTTGTCACATCTGATTACAAATGTAATCGCACGTGTTTTAATTTTGTATATACCTTCACACACACACAAAGTATCTTATTGAAAGATTAAAAGTTGAATAGGAAATGAAACAAATATGGAGAATTTTGTTCGTAGTAAATTATAAAACTACATAGCTGGCTGTTACTGCTTTGTACACAGCGGGTATCAAAATCCGGTTTCTAGCGTTGTTAGTCAATAGTTACGCCACTGTAATACTGGGCGGCATTTAGAGATATGATAAATAATTCGTTGTTTGTGTAAACTAAATACTTTAAGTAATTATTCATTTGGTTTAGATGCATCCGATAGAATACTTAATGTCAATTATAAATAACGTTATCTGTTATGGAAGTATTATATGAAGATGGTTGTTTGGTAGACAGAATTTTCTTACTCTAAACTTTGGTTTGATTAATACAGTATGCTTGTCTCGTAATATGTTCCAATTAAAAAAGCATTTCTATGCCAACATCCTCATTAAAGCATACTCGTTTTACCAACTTCCTTAATTTGTGAGGCTTCTATTTTGTAACTCTTACACGTGACAGCTGTTAAAGCAGCGTAGCGAGCCTTTCACAGCTTGAGAATCATCCATCTTCTGCTAATTATAAGAAGAAAAAATTAATAAATAAAGACATGAGAAACCTTTAATGATGCTGTAAAATGCGTATTCCTAAATATATCCGCCTTTAAAATCCACAACAGCATGTTTCAGGCTTTCAATGTGAAGAAAAAGTTAAACAAGCAAACAGTGTGAGTTTTATATTGCTAGATTATTATAAGCTTATTTTATTACATTTCCAGATATATTAAGACCAAAGAAAGTAGCTAAATGAATATTTTTATTAAAGCATATTGGCAACGACACCTACCGACAGATGTTACGAACTACAATATACAAGTAAAAAAATAATAATAACATTTAACCTAAGAAGTGAAATGACCGAATGGACATTCCGTGGAAGGTTCAAGGTTTATTTTTGAAATAATACTTGTATTGATATTGTATTCAGGTATTGAAGTTAAAATATAAATTACCTAAATTTATTATAAGGAGAAAAAATAAACCTATTAAATTTAAGAGCGTTGCATTCTATATCCCTTTAATCAACAAATAGTAATGAACGAGCCAATCAGAAACTACTGAAGTCCGACAAGATGTACGATTTCACGGACTGACTTGATTGTTTAAGAGCAAATGGGCAAAATGGGCTATAGGCTTTCTGATCACTGCGGGAAATCGAACTCCAAATTTTATCGTTGTATGTGCGTAAACTCACCACAGGAGAATTCTAGAAATCAGATCAATAAACTATGAAACTGCTTTGACTCTTTAGAAATGAATTTTCCGACAAAACTCATCCCGTACAACACACGATATATAAACATAAAAATTCTTTTCTTTTTTTTTCCTGAGTGAAATGAACGTGACTTTGAAACTCTAGACTTATTAGGATATTTTTCATTAAACCGTGTTTTTTTAATATTCAATATCATTTATCAACAGCACGATTAGGGTTCGTTCTCCAGTGTTTTCTCCTTGAATTTGTGCCGGCCCGGCATGATCAAGCGTGTTAAGGCATGAGGGTCGCGGGTTTGCATCCCCGTCGCGCCAAATATGCTCGCCCTTTCAGCCGTGGGGGCGTTATAATGTGACAGTCAATCCCACTATTCGTTGGTAAAAGAATAGCCCAAGAATTGGCAGTGGGTGGTGATGACTAGCTGCCTTCCCTCTAGTCTTACACTGCTAAATTAGGGACGGCTAGCACAGATAGCCCTCGAGTAGCTTTGTGCGAAATTAAAAGAAAACAAACAATAGACTTTGTGCCAAACACCATATTAACTGTGGTAGATTAAATATATGTTCCCTTTGATGTCAAAATATAATCGCATGTTTAACACTGATATCGCTATCAGTTAACATAAAAGTAAACATCATTATACGTAACATTATGACACGTTATTTATTTATTTTCCGTTAAAAACCGAGTTAAAATAATAATTTAGCGGGAAAAATACGTCATCACTTTTGATCATATCAGAATTTAATGATGTTTGATAATTATGTACAGAATTGAAAAAGGTTCAATTTTGTGTTCTGTTTTCAAACCAGTGTGATTGTGTTCTGTTATATCCTGAATGTTAAAATAATTAAACTTCAATATCTTATGCGAACATCTATGTAAACAGAAATATCATTTACCGTAAGAAGTGTACAGTCTGTTTTTCAATACCGCGCAAAGCTACACGAGAGCTATCTGTGCTAGTCGTCCTTAATTTAGCAGTGTAGACCAGAGGGAAGTCAGCTATTCAACACTATCTACCGCCAATTTTGGGGCTGCTCTTTTACCACTAAGTAGTGGGATTGGCTTTCACGTTTATAACACCCCTATGGTTCAAAGGGCGAGTATATTTGGTGATAGGGGCTCAATCTCATGACCCTCAGATTACGAATCGAGCGCCTTAACTTCAAGACTTTATCAGGCCTTATTTGCTAAGAAAAAGATCTGAGGTTCTGGGTTGTTTGTTTGTTTATTTTTATTAGAATGTCTCCTACTGGTTATCCCAAATTTCCCTAATGAATAGGTCGAGCATGGGTGTAATCTAGTGTGCTTGGGGACCTACAGTTCGCTACTCTTGGCCAAAAATACAATAACAGAAGTATATATTTGTAATATAATTTTACATTTCCTGGGCAAAATGGACTTTTGAGTTTTAACCTTTAATTTCTGGTGGTATACGCGTGCGCAAAAAACAAACAAACAAACAACTAACTAAAGATTATATTTGTTATTACCTTTCATAGTGGCTATGGCCAACTGACATAAATTTAAAGACCGACTTTCAAAAAGAATCTTTATCGTTTATATATCTGTCATTCTGTTGAATAAAAGACGCCATTTTTCACATACAAGACATAAAGCTCATGCTTAATTTTTTTATGCTATAGAAGGTCAATTAGCATAGAAGAGCAAATATTGCCTACACATACCTTTACATCTCGAATAAAGAGAATTTCTTGAGAACCACAAAGGAGAAGAAATGCGTGCCATAGTTGTCTTTGTTCTCGTTTACCTGAATGTGTTTTAATATTTATTTGTTCATTGTACGGTGCAACAGTAAATATACTCAAGAGAATAGACTCAAAGAACGGTTAAACTGGGGAGATGTTTAAATCAGAATGAAAGAAGTGGTGTTTTCCAAAGATATTTTGTTTCTGCTAATCTGAAATTTCGAAAGTTTAGAGGTTGTTGGTTAGGTCGTTTGCCTTCAAGACTTGAATTCAGAAGTTTTTGAATGTCTACAGCTCGAACTACGCACGGATGCGCCTCGAACCAAAGATCAAAGTGCTCTGGAAAAGACCTTAGAGAATTGTGTTTTCACTGGTTTAGTAAGAACTTAATCTGACTGTAGGGGTCCTTTCTACGAAAGACGAGCACCACTTACAATGAGTACCATAAGCCTTAAATTAACGAAACAAAAATCCAGGTCAGAATCGATTTATTATTGTTTTCTAATATTTAACCTTTAGTAATAAATATAAAGCTCTTTATTCTTGTAATATGAAACTTCTACTGAGGTTCTCTTATGATATTTCGAAACCTCGCTAAGTACGCCAGCGATTACAGTAAAACAGCTGACAAAGTACTTCGGGTTAATAGTTCCTAGAATACAGGTCAATACATTTGAATGATCAATAAATCAGTAATACCGTGGATAAACTACAGAACCATTCTTACGTTTAACAGAGATATGTACAAACTGTATACTGCTATATAATATTGAACAAGCACTACATATGTTTAGTTCAATCTTTTGAAATGTTCGTATTTTGCAGAATAGCGAATAAAAATTCTAATGTTACTAAACAAATACACGTAACACTAAAACTTCGTTCTACAGAACATGCTGTATCCTGGAATAATAGTACACACCAGCTCATCAGAGCTTGAGTTTAACCGAATGTTTACCGAAGGTCAGTTAAATGGTCAAACGAATTTCTTTTAGTAAAGTTATTTTAAACGGTCAGGATAATTTTCAAGGTTACACGCAATATTTTTTATTCAAGGTAAATAACATATTATCAAGGATTATCTTCAATAAATAATAGTGTTATTCCAGGTAATACTGAGCTGGTTATGAAATATAGCTGTCCACAATTGTATAAGAACAAAAGTAAATCTCGAAATTTATCTCCTGTTCATCTAGATAGTATCCCATTTACAAATTATTTTTCATAATATGTTAAAGCAAAAAACGCAATTATCACGGACTTCTTAAAATAAGTTCCCAGTTATAAATGATCTTTGAAAAGCTATAACTATGTATTAAATACAAAAAACGCCCCCCAGTGGCTCAACGGTATGCCTGCGGTCTTACAACACTGAAAACCGGGTTTTGATACCCGTGATGGGCAGAGCACAGATAGCCCATTGTGTAGCTTGGTGCTTAACTGAAAACTGCAACAAATACAAGAATAAATAAGTCAATTTAAACAATATTTATTTTCTATGTATGAGTAATACAACCCTATTAACATAATTGTTTATCTCACGTACAGTCGCAAATTATTGTATCATAATTTAACTTGTAAAACAGCAAACTTCCATGGTTTGAATTTTGTTATTTATGCTTAGGAAAAATGTAAATGATCGTATACTTATTTCATCAAATCAACACTGATTTCCTGCTGTTTCAAAATGCAGAATTATTATGAGAACCAATACTAATTAATAACTTTAATGTACGCATAAATAGTGATCTCTAAGGGTTACGTAAACAATGTCTTGTCGGGATACGACTGTTGTATCAGCTGTATTTGTTCTTCTTCGTAAGTTATGATATTCTACAAACTAAAGAGATTTTTTAGGGACGGCTTATATTGCAATAAATATTTAATACCTTAAAGCATTTTAGTGTAATTAATATTTTTTATTACTTACACGTATTATAACCACGTGTTTCCTTCGTGCACTACCACGAAAAATTCAGAACAATTATCGTAACTCAGAAAAAATATAATATATTATTTCCTCTCTGTACTTTTCTCAAGAAACAATGTACAGATATTTATATAAATATGTTTTCGTTATACCTCCTAAACGTTTTACTGATTTTAAACAGATCAGTATTATAAAGAGAAATACCTTCGAAAGTCGATACTTGTACCTTTCCCAATACTTTCATTTATTAACATACACTCTGTATATTTTCCGTGGTATTTGTAATATAAAAAAAAAACCTCTATTGCTCAGCGATAAAGCTGAATATGTATAATACTAAAATCTGGGATTCGATACCTACAATAAAAATGCGAGTAACATAAATTTATCTAATACTAACAAATAAAAATAAAATAGTATAAAGCATATTAGATTGTGGCTGTTGTTTTATTACTGCTGTGCATTAAACAATCTCCACTCTGTTCGCTATAAGAAATCGAGCCCAAGATTTCTGTATAATAACTAATCGTTCACTCACTAGGGGAAGAGGTTGGGTGATTGTCTTGAATTTCGCGCAAAGCTACTCGAGGGCTATCTGCGCTAGCCGTCCCTAATTTAGCAGTGTAAGACTAGAGGGAAGGCAGCTAGTCATCACCACCCACCGCCAACTCTTGGGCTACTCTTTTACCAACGAATAGTGAGGTCACATTATAACGCCTTTATGACTGAAAGGCCGAGCATGTTTGGCGCGACAGGGAATCGAACCCGCGACCCTCGATTACGAGCCGAACGCCTTAACAAGCTTGGCCATGCCGGACCCTTTTAAATACGAATGATGTTAACTGCACTCTTGCATGAAGAGTATTACTGAACCCCGTTTATTTAATCAGTATTGAAAAACGTATTGTCATATCCTATCAATCATAAGACTTAAAATTTAATTCACTGCTACCAGAGAAACAGCAACTGTAGATCACCTGCTGGTGACTGACTGCTGTTAATGTTGATTGTATAGGTTTTTAAGGTTTAACATACCATATTCTGTATCTCAGTTGATGACTACATGTAACTGTACCACACGACACCCAGCAAATTGTTTGAAAATTCGAATATCAGGTACAAACATCAGAGTAAACTTTGACGATGTTTTAAGAAAAGATACATCATCGATACTTTTGTCATTTTCCTTCTGAATTAGAATAATAAATCCCTATTTATGTTGTTCCCACAACGCGAAATTGCTATAGGTGGTGTAACGGTGTGGGTAACATTCTTGTTCTCGATTGATTCTTTAGTTCCGTTTTTGAAAACGAATAATATCCGAACTACATCTCAACGACGTTGCTAATCGAGGTCATCCCATAATAACATAACACGCTGCTAAGGTTGATGAAAAAGCAAAACAGTACTTATAATTAACTGCCAAATAAATACCGGAACTTTATCGACAAACAGTACATTCAATATTTGCGAAGGCCAAACAATTACCGGTTTTTATTAACAAATAGTACTGTTAATCACCTGCAATGGCCAAAGAATAACTGGGTCTTTATCGAACTAAAGATTTATAGAATAAATAGGTTGTTTTTTTTTTATTCTTTTGCATATTTTTCGAGAAAGGTTTAAAGTTTGAACAAAACATTTTACGAGAACTTTTTCGACAACTATATTACAATGACTAGTTCTTTAACTAAAGATAATAGTTTGTAAGCGAAGCTAATTATATTTCTAATACGTGTGCATTTCATTTGTTTATATAAATATTATTGTTCGATTGTGACATTCAACAATTTATAATAATATGCAGGGTACGTTATCGAAAGTACTTGACCCCTTATACATTTGCATTTGATTTTATAAAACACAGTGCTGGCATAGGTAAATTAACAGCGTATATTGTTGAATAAGTAACAAGCGATATCGTATTAGCAAGAGTCGTACGTAGAACACATGTCAAGTAGGCATAGACGATGGCACGTATTTTAACAAGCTCTCGAAATCGATAATATAATATATCAAGAAGAAGTGCTTTTACTTTTTCTGTCACATACAAGACAACACCAAACGTAACATACACCTCTAGTAAGGTATATAACATACGAAAACGTTGAATAAAGACTAGATATACTTTACATGAACAATAAAATCTCCATTGTTGGTTGTGGTCATTCTGTTCGTCTTATGTACATAATTTGTCTGAACTAATTTGTGCTGTAGTAAACTCCAGTTAAAAGCACCAAGAACAATCCTAGACTTCAGACTTAGATACCAAACTTAACATAAAAGTTAGTGTGTATGTGGCATCTCACTGAAATATACCAACCAAAATAAATGCGCTTTAAATCGATTTCAGGTCACTAAAGTGAACACAAACAAAACAGTGGTCGTTTAGGGCTTGTCAGTATAAGGTTCTGTCTTGTGCAAAGAAAGGATAGTTTTAGATATAGGATTATTATAAAAATTCGTTTAAATGTTTTACCGCTAAAACTACAATTTTGCCATCCTATCATGGTCGTTGTTGCCCAGTTTTATCGCGTTTGTTTGGGAGTAACGTCCTTGTCTATTTTCAACCTATACAACTAGTTTCATTGTCACGCATCCAAGAGATTTTACGAAAATAAAGGGTTAACGACCTTATTATTAATACGATAGTTATTTGTTATTTTAATTTGGCGCAAAACTACTAGAGGGCTAACAGCGCTAGCTGTCCCCAAGTTAGCAGTGTAAGACAAGAGGGATTGTTTGTTTGTTTGTTTTGGAATTTCGCACAAAGCTACTCGAGGGCTATCTGTGCTAGCCGTCCCTAATTTAGTAGTGTAAGACTAGAGGGAAGGCAGCTAGTCATCACCACCCACCGCCAACTCTTGGGCTACTTTTTTACCAACGAATAGTGGGATTGACCGTCACATTATACCACCCCCACGGCTGGGAGGGCGAGCATGTTTGGCGCGACTCGGGCACGAACCCGCGACCCTCAGATTACGAAGTGCACGCCTTAACGCGCTAGGCCATGCCGGGCCCAAGACAAGAGGGAAGGCAGCTAGTCATCACCAACCACTGTCAACTCTTGGGCTACTCGGCCGTCACATTATAAAGCCCCCACGGCTTAAAGGGCAAGCATGTTGGTTCAACGGGGATTCGAACCCGCGAATCTAAGATTACGAGTCGAGCACCTCAACCATTTGGAAATGCCGGGTCATTAATATGATATAGAATAATAAAAAAAATATTTATTTTTTAAACACCTACATCATAATGGCTGAAAATAAAGAGCAGTCATAATTTCTAAATATAAATGTTTCAGAAACGAGTATAACGTAATTATTATTATTTGTATAATAAGTATTATTTAATTTTTATCTAACTTATGACTGGCGGATTCTAATCCTTTTAGTAGGATAATATTTTAATAAAAAGTTAAATTAAGAACAAGCAAAAAAGTGTGTGAAAGTATTTTATCAAAACGTCTTCACCACGTTAGGAACAAGTGTGTTTCTTTATTACCTCTAGCTATTCACACTTTGTGCATTTTCTGCAAGTTCGCATTCAAACAATATTTATCTAAAAAAAATATTACTTATATTTAGATTAAACGTAGAAAAACACACTGTGTTATCAACAAAATCACATACCTTTAATGTGGCTGTTGACATTAAAGTATGTTACAAGTTACGGTGTTTATAGGTAGATCTGAGAGCTGTAATCAGAAATATAGTTTCATTAGAAGAACAACAAATGATATATCAAAGATTAATACATGTCCTTGTTACTTTAGCCAACATATCTGGTTTAACTTCATTAGGTCACGACTGATATTTGCTTATTAGTATAAATATAAAAGCCAACTCAATCATGTTTCTTTGCATGTATTTTATGTTTACGATTTTTAAATTTTCTATGAGGTTTCTCAGCTCAATCATTTATACTTAACTTTTGTCAGTTGTTGAATAAATTAATATATATATATATATGCTAGTAATATTTCATAAGTCATTCAGATGTAGCACCGACATGTGGAATTTAAGTTTGACGAAGTACTGAGGCGCAGGAGAAACTACTGTCCTATTGTGATAAACTCTTTTGATATTAATACCCAAGTACGAGTTGTTCAACCTCAACTGATACTTCCAACGGACTGCGTCCTGCTTTGTCATCTAGCAAGCTTCTAATTTCTCGGTTTAACAGTAGAACATATGGTTAAGCCTAAAAAATGAAATATTCAAGCAAGAAAAACTTATTTACTGAACATTATATCAATATAAAGTTGTTTGTCTTAAAATTATACAAAACATAACATTGTAGAAAACACCGACTTATTATGAGGTGCTGCAACTATATTTGGGTGAGCAATTTTAACGTGCTTACACGATATTTGTGTTTGATGGATTACAGATAACAATCTCTGTCAAACCTGAAGTTCCCTTATCTTCGTTGTAGTAAACTTCGCAGTAGAAAACCTTTTATGTGGCCCGGCATGGCCAAACGTGTTAAGACATGCGACTCGTAATCTGAGGGTCGCGGGTTCGATTCCCCGTCGCGCCAAACATGCTCGCCCTACCAGCCGTGGGGCGTTATAATGTTACGGTCAATCCCACTATTCGTTGGTAAAATAGTAGCCCAAGAGTTGGCGGTGGGTGGTGATAACTAGCTGCCTTCCCTCTAGTCTTACACTGCTAAATTAGGGACGGCTAGCGAAGATAGCCCTCGAGTAGCTTTGTGTGAAGTTCAAAAACAAACCAAAACCTTTTATTTCAGGTCAATTATTAGGTTATCTTACATTATTTCAAAGAGAAACGTCATCAAGTTACGAATTTTAAACAGTCCTGGGAAATATAGTAATCTGTATTAGGCTTAGATATTAATATTTAACATGGAATTTGCTGAACTGAGTGCAGGTTGTTCCTCGTGATAACGTGATGCTGTAATTATTAAACTCAGAGCACAGGTAAAGTAAGAGTTATGGTTAGAAACATTCTGTAAGAATGTTAATGCAATAATATACTTATTTCTGATTAATTTAATGTTTTGAGCCATTGAAGTCTGTACGAAGGTATGTTTTATTAAATTTCTTATGTAATAAACAACTTTCAAAAGTATTGCTCAATATTTGGTGTTTAATTTGGTAAATTTGTTGAGAACACTCGTTAGTGTTGTATTTATTGATATAGAGTTTACGTTATTAAGTTTTGCATGAAATGTTATTATCTCGAAGTAATCGTATATACGAAGAACAATTACACACGTGAAATGTTACGATATGTTGTGAACTTTGTGAATTTAGCAGATTTCGCGCCAAGCTACACGAGGACTATCTGTGCTATAAGTCACCGATTTTCCAGTGTAAGATTAGAAGGACGACAACTGGCCATCACCACCCACCGCCAACTCTTGGGCTACTCTTTTCCCAACGAATACTGGAATTGACCGTGACTTTATAACACCTCCAACTGCTAAAAGGGCGAGCATGTTTCTTATGACGATGATTCGAACCCGAGAGCCGGAGATTGTGAGTCGAGCAGTGTAACCACCTGGCCATGCCTTGGACATGTGATCAACAGTGATCCGGTCATGGCTTTTGTTTCAACGACAAAAATGATCTGGAATCTACAACATTTGGTTTTGTTTCTTTTTTTTTTTGTGTGCTCCAGAATTCCACAAATCAGAAACACAAAGATCTAAGTGGATTTCAGACGTTAGGAGAGGTTTTCGAACACAACAAAAATTGCAGTGCACGTGTGTGTGTAACACATCTGAAGAGAATCTTAGTGAATCATTTATCATAACTGTATTTCGTTGTTTGCCACTGTGTAATGTCGAATAAATATGTATATAGCTTCCCCAAGAGACTTATATCAAGTAGATGAATATATGCAGCATCTGCTACTGCTTTATAATAAACAATGTTGAATTACCAATCATATTCCGAGCTTTAAACTTCGTTAACAATAAAAGTAAAACGTTATTTGATCGCTGAATTATTCAGCGATTTTGTGTGTGTTTGTAGTGTTTTTTTATCATATTAAGTTATGTGCACTCAGTCGAACATGTGAACTAGAACACCAAACTTAAGGGTTGTAATTTCGAAAATTTAAAGTTGACTCTAGGGGACTAGGTTTTATACGTCCGAAGTCTTTACTCTTAAGAAGAGCAGAGCAGAGCATGTACACGTCATAATGCAACCCATAATTTGGAGTTATTGCTAGTGAAAAGATAAAAAGGCATGCTACGTTTCTACATGAAATTCATACAAGGAAAACAAAAATACACATTTCACAGAAATCATAGTGTAATGAGGTTTGTCTGAATCATAATGTAACGAGGTTTGTCTGAATCATAGTGCAACGAGGTTTGTCTGAATCATAGTGTAACGAGGTTTGTTTGAATCATAGTGTAATGAGGCGTTATTACGACAGCGCAACACCGTGCAGCCAGATTGGAGTTTGCTCTTCAGTACCTGGACTGGGAACTTCGTCAATGGACCACCGTGCTGTGGACAGACGAGAGCAGGTTCATCTCGTGATGATGGACGTGCGAAAAGTGTGAAGACGCCGAGGAAGGCAATCTTTCGCCTGTAAAATTGTGCAAGTCGATGCTTATGGTGGAGGTTCTGTAATGGTCTGAGCAGGCATATGTTTGAGTGGCCGCACGAGCATACTCTTACTCAACAGGGGTGCTCTGAACGCACGACAATATAGAGACGAAATTCTGGAATCCATTGTGAGGCCTTTTGTCGGTGCCATTAGAGATGGGTTCATTCTCATGCAGGTTAACGCGCGAGCCCACGTTGCCAGACCGTATGGACTTTCTTGACGGGGAAGGAACAGAGACTTTTGAATGGACCGCCAGATCTCCAGATTTAAGTCCGATTGTTGGGATATGTTGTAAAGGCGTGTTAGTGAACGCCAGAACCCTCCTCAGAATGTACAGGTACTCCAACAAGCCCTGGTAGACGAGTTGACTGCCACAAACCAAGATAACATCGATAGATTGATTCGAAGTGTGCCAAATCAGTGTCAGGAGTGTGTCACAGCCCGTGAAGGTCACACTAATTATTGAATGTTTCATACATTTTTTGAATAAACGCATGTAAAGTGTTTAAAATATTGTTTCATATGGGATATCAGTTTTGGTGATATTGGTCATTTTTAAAAAATATTATTTCTCAATGTTTTACCGTTCAACACACATTAAAAAAATGGATACAGATGGAACTGAAATGAGGCAAATTACGTAAAAAAATAAAAATATTATCACATTTGGAACACTGAGATAAATTATACAAGTTAAGGCACTTGTTCATTTAAATTTTTGAGCAGTATACATTAGTTCTTTATGAGAAATAATTCAAATCCTGTAAAGCAAAGGTCAATCTACTTTTAAGTGATTCGTTAAAAATGTTTACTACGTTCATGAACGTTTTGCTGGTGTTGACGGATTTCCTTCTTCAAGGAACGTAGAAATTATTAGATACAAAAGGACCAAAACTAAGCTTTGCACCAAGGTGAAACAAGTGATGGAGGTGTCTTAATCTGTGGTCAGTATAAAATGACGCAGACTCTAGACCACACGATAATACATGGTCACAAAGGAGAAAACGGATATCTGGGGAAGTTAACTGGATGTATTAGGAACAGGATTCATAAATCAGGACTCAGGTCAATAATACCAGTTCGAACCCCTGTATTAATCTCGAGACATCTAACAGCCACGGATGGGAAGGAACAAGTAGCCTGGAGCTTTCACCGAGAGGCCTGTCTACCAACCTCGAGACGTATAACAACCTCGTAACATTTTGGCCATAAACATGATACCTGGAACCTTCAGCATTGGATCCCTGTATTATTCACAACTAATGGTAAGTTCTCTGTATATTCAAATAGCTATTGTGTGAATGTGTGTAGACATGAAGGACAGAAATATATCTGGACTGTAGTGTTGTCAACCTTAATGCCTGCTTCGAGTATCGCATACAAAGGCATTTCAGACCACTATTTGATATACACTGGCTCCCTGTCATCCATTGTTTGCACTAATGTTGTTTTTCATAACAGTATTGTTTTTTTTTTTACTGTGGCTAAATAACATAAATCTTACTATTTCATCACCTTGTGAAGCAGATATTAGCTGTTCACATAGGAAATTTACACTAACTACTTACTACATGGACTGGCTATAACATTAGATGATTAACTAACTACTTACTACATGGACTGGCTATAACATTAGATGATTCACTACGGTCAGTTTCACTATTCGTTGGTAAAAGAGAAGTCCGAGAGTTGGCGGTAGGTCGTTCTAACCAGCTGTCTTCCAGAGCTAACGCAGAGTAGCCCTCGACTTCAACAAAAATAATTAGGTTATTCCATACCATCCAGCTCTTGAGACTCAAACGGCACAGCTGTATATATATATGCGGACTCCTATTGCTAGAAATAGGGTTTCGATACCCGTAGTGAGTGGAGCACATATAACTCTTTGTGTAGTTTTGTACTTTAATTTAAAACAGTCAACCAATATTTGAATATTACTGTATAGTGTCTTAATCTCTAGCATCATCGTATTAACCAATAAATGCATTTTAGAGGTAACATGACTAATTATAAAGGCATAAACCAATTAACATGCTAACTTTCGTCACTATAAGTTGTGGCATAAGTTGTTATCATGATAACAATAAGTGGAACAGTAGAGTTTACGTTCTCTAAGTTATTTAAATTAATTTCTTAGTTTGTTTGTTTTAAATTTTGCGCAAAGCTACTCGAGGGCTATCTGCGCTAGCCGTCCCTAATTTAGCATTGTAAGACTAGAGGGAAGGCAGCTAGTTATCACCACCCACCGCCAACTCTTGGGCTACTCTTTTACCAGCGAATAGTGGGATTGACCGTAACATTATAACGCCCATACGGCTGAAAAGGCGAGCATGTTTGGTGCGACTGGGATTCGAACCCGCGACCCTCGGATTACGAGTCGAACACCTTAACATGCTTGGCCATGCCGGGCATAATTTCTTAGTCGTAGCACAGTTCATTATTTCTATGATTGGAATGTAATACAGAATTATATAACTTATTACTCTATTTCTTTAGTTTTTGAACGTGTTTATGACAATGCCCATACAAAGAAAAATAATATTTCTAAATAACAATTCGAGAAAAACATTGCTACCACTGGCTGTAAATATAACCTTATTTTGTGGGTATACAATGTGACACACTTTGGGAACAAAAATATTTAAGAGCATACACTTAGCCATGTTACAGAACTGATTCATTGAAAGGAACTAATGACTTCGTGGTTAAAGTTTTGAACTTAATAAAAGATAATTAATACGATATCTTTATGTCAATTTTTCACGTGATTTTGCCTATTCAGCTTAAAAATCTAAGAACAATAGAAAATGTCTAACTGTTTGTTTGTTTTTGAATTTTGCGCGAAGCTACACGAGGGCTATCTGCGCTAACCGTCCGTAATTTTGCAGTGTAAGACTAAAGGGAAGGCAGCTAGTCATCCCCACCCACCGCCAACTCTTGGGTTATTCTCTTACCAACGAATATCTGGACTGACAGTCACATTATAACGCCCCCACAGCTGAAAGGATGAACATGTTTGATGCAACGGAGATTCAAACCCGCGAATCAAAGGTTTAGAGTTAAGCAGCTTACTCACCTGGCCATGTGTAATTATAGTGGAAAGAGGTTGGTGAATCTATTTTTAAAATTTGCTTCGTGTGTTTTGAGAACAAAAAAAATATTTTTTACGTTATTCGGTTTCCTGGTAATACACACGTATAATAAATAGTTTTCAATTATTCGGTTTCCTGGTAATACACACGTATAATAAATAGTTTTCAATTATTCGGTTTCCTGGTAATACACACGTATAATAAATAGTTTTTACATTATTCGGTTTCCTGGTAATACACTTGTATAATAAATAGTTTTCACATTATTTCACATTATAACCTTGAAAAATAAACCAATCATTGGACTTTAAATTGCTAAATATTCGTTCAAATAATCCAGCAGTCACTACGCGGACGTCTTCTATTAACCTTCGATTTCCTAAATTATATCAATAGAATAAGTCTTGTATAAGTCGACATTTATTATCATGATATTACATCTTGGCTGACTCTATACGAATTTCAAATAAGCAGAGTGAATAAAGATGTTTCAATCAAACACTTTGCATGGTCTGCGCCATTACCTAAGAGGCTTTTCTCTGAATACCAATTCTTACTTGGGCGGGTGGGTATTAACTCTGTTTTATTTAACTTTTCTTCTGGGCTGTTGTATGTTACAAATTTAGCGAACCTGATGAACTCGGGTATTAAACCCAAGACCTCAATAACTCGGGTATTAAACCCAAGACCTCAATAACTCGGGTATTAAGTCCAATACCTCAATAACTCGGGTATTAAACCCAAGACCTCAATAACTCGGGTATTAAACCCAAGACCTCAATAACTCGGGTATTAAACCCAAAACCTTAATAACTCGGGTATTAAACCCAAGACCTCAATAACTCGGGTAATATGTCCAATACCTCAATAACTCGGGTATTAAACCCAAGACCTCAATAACTCGGGTATTAAACCCAAGACCTCAATAATTCGGGTATTAAACCCAAAACCTCAACTAAAACATCATTTGGTCCCTTAGAAGGTCATTGTGTCTTGGTCCTGAGTCAGAAAATACATTAGTTATTGAAATACTATCAAACTCACTGTAGTGCAATGTTACATAAACTATTATTGGTCAATAGATTCTTTTTAGCCAGAACAGGAAGCAATATAAAATTTGAAGACTTAGTTTTATTTGCGTTCTATGATTAATTAGATACTCTTTGAAAAGTTCACGATGCAGAAGTTACGTATTAATTTAGGTAACATTCTCAATGTTTGTGTACAAAATACGCAATAAAGACGAAGAAATAGGTACCAGTGACAAATACAATTTTCTATTCGAAGCAAACAACCACGTGGAGGACGTAAATTACGAGATCCCTGCAAACACAAATTCTACTGTAACATTGCACTGATTGTTATGAATTACCTAAGTCAATACTGGTCCCTCAAGAACTTCAATGATTGTATTAAGTTTTGGAGACGCGGACCAACACGATGTTGATGTTTCAAGATGATCCAGGTGGACTCTGCTTGAGCCACATGAAATCCGTAGGGGAAAACAAAAAAAGTATTAGTTCTCAGTAATAAATACGTGGATATGAACACTTTGATATTTGATTTAGAAGTACTCTACAAATAAAATTTCCGGTGCATTATGTGCTATGTGTCTGATGGCATATTCTAAAATAAAAAGCATGAACTATCCGTTATAAGTGCGTCAAGAAACCTGACGTTCCACATTTATTGAATGTTACAAAGTTTCGCTTCTATCTATAACAATAAAAGGACTTGTTTGTGGGTCTGGGAGTGTGTAACCGCCATAGCTCCAAGAGCTCCAAGAAATCTGAAATTTTGCACCCATACAAACTGGACCCTGAGGGTCTGCACCTGGGTATTATTGCTTACTTTATTCACTTGAGTGTGCGCATGGTCATCCTTTAAATGAGACAACCTAGCAAAAAAGTTCTTTATTGTACAAATATAAACCACAGAAAGACAGACCGACACATAAATGTGTGGATGTGACAATCATAGCTTCAAGAAGAAAGAGGCTAGAAATCTCAAATTTCGCACCCATACGATGTGAACCATGAGATTGTGTACCTGGTTATTATTAGTTATATACATGCGTGCGTGTGTAGGTGGACAAATATTTTTGTGGGAAACATATGTAAAATAGAAATGTAACCGCCATAGCTCTAAAAGGAAAGAACCTAGAAGCCTGAAGGTTTGCACTCTGTAAAGTAGATGGACACTGAGAGTCAGCATCTGGGTATTATTACTTATATTATTCACGTGCATGCACGTATTTCTGTGTAAAAGAGGAATAAAAATTAGTAGCAGCTTTATAGATATAAATCACAGACAGACGAAAAATCACAAAGAAAATAAATAGATCCTTATCTAACAACTTTTAATATATAAAATAGCCAGTGTGTGTTTCTAACAACGAATTCCAGTAATGGTTTTAATATCATGTTTTTTAGCAACAGTTTGTTTGTTTGTTTTGGAATTTCGCACAAAGCTACTCGAGGGCTATCTGTGCTAGCCGTCCCTAATTTAGCAGTGTAAGACTAGAGGGAAGGCAGCTAGTCATCACCACCCACCGCCAACTCTTGGGCTACTCTTTTACCAACGAATAGTGGGATTGACCGTCACATTATAACGTCCCCACGGCTGAAAGGGCGAGCATGTTTGGTGCGACCGGGATTCGAACCTGCGACCCTCGGATTACGAGTCACACGCCTTACGCACTTGGCCATACCAGGCCACTTTTAACAATAGAAGTATAACCTAATATTGTTGTTAAGATGGTTTATACTTAAAGTATAAAACGAAATACATAAACTAAAAACAAATAATAACAAATTTGTTGTTTTCTAATTTAGAGACCTCGTTAATCAAAGACTTTTGATTAACTTTTTTTTAAATTTAATTAATTGGAGGACAAGTCAGATTGAAGGCTGTCTTTATAAATATACCACATCCCGTTGAGTAGCAACAGAAGTTGATAGGCTGTACTTTTACGTTAAAATAAGTTCAGACCATGCACTCTCACATAATCACCAAGAATAAATAGCATACATTCGCTAGTTTCCAATATAAGTTTCGTAGGAAATATACGTTACATTAACTCGAGCAAATAATGGTTATTAAAGGATAAAGACATTATAAAGATTCATAATTATTGTTATTAAGATAGTTATTAAAAACGTAGAAACTTTTCCTATATTATCCAATAATAAATTTATGTCCAAGTTGCGAATCTTTTAAATTACGGATGTTTAAACTGAAACAGAGTAATGTTTTTGTTGTTTTGAATTAAGCACAAAGCTACTCAGTGGGCTATCTGTGCTCTGCCCACCACGGGTATCGAAACCCGATTTTTAGCGTTGTAAATCCGCAGACACACCGCTGAGCCATTAGGGGAGGAGGGCACAGAGTAATATACAAAACAAGATGGGAGGCCCAGCATGGTCAAGTGAGTTAAGGCGTTCGACTCGTAATCCGAGGGTTGCGGGTTCGAATCCCGGTCGCACCAAACATGCTCGCCCTTTCAGCCGTGGAGACGTTATAATGTAACGGTCAGTCCCACTATTCGTTGGTAAAGAAGTAGCCAAAGTGTTTGCTGTGGGTGGTGATGACTAGATGCCTTCCATCTAGTCTCAACACTGCTAAATTATTGACGGCTAGCGCAGATAATCCTCGAGTAGCTTTGCGCGAAATAAAAAAAACGAACAAGATAGGTATTAAAACATTAAAGAAAATACAATCTAGGTCGCTTTGATTTTATCAATATTTGGGAAAGTCAGTTGCATCTTAATACCAGTTGAAATAATTGGTACTTCCGTTTCATAAAAAGTACCATTACTCAATAAAGGATACTAATTAGTACAATCAATAAGTTTCTCATAACTTTATACATCAGTTTATTTATTATCAAGCACAAAGTAACGCAATAAGTTATCTGTTCTTCGCACTTTATGGAAATTGAAACCTGGTTTTTAATGTTATAATATTTCAGACTTACCACCAGGAGAAGACTTGAACGTACCAAATGACTCAAAACATGAAACCAGTATTTTAGAAATCAAAGTCTATAGAAACGATTAGATCAACTTACCGAAACGTTGTACAAGTTTTAATACAATTTCTTTCACTGTCCATTGAAGCCGTTATCAGATTTTACAATACGTCTAATCATCTAGTAATAAACTTCATTTGTGTACGTTTGTACCGAAAACATGAAGCATATTCGCAATTTTCTTTTAAAATAACATTAATTTTTGAGCCAGTGTTGCAGCATCAGATGAAACGTTCATATAGGCAGCTCTTAAAGATGCGTTCAATTATGGGACTTAGAATATCCAAAACGTGCATATGTTTTTATCTAATAGGATTGTAAAAAGGAATATGTGTCAAGATTCAAGACCATCCAGAGAAAATCATACAATAAGTTCCATAAAAAACAACAAGAAAATACGACGACTTGTAAGAAGTGAGAATATATGGGCACAAAGGTCTGTGGCAAGACCCATCTGGGCGTCCTAGGAAACTACGCAAGAAAGTGTCCTTTGACATGCGGCCAATATGGCTTGGGTTCACCGAGGTCAGGCTTTCAGTTATAATTCACATTCAACCAAAGAAATATCTGCAAGTGCCGGTTACAAGTCCAATGGATTTATGTGTAGTTATACTGTGAATACGGACACTTCAAGTACTAGGCAGATTATGCAAAGCGGGCATGGAGAAGTGGTCATCAAGGCCTTACTTACACTGGAAATTTTCTTTAATCAAAAAACCTATCGTGTATGTTAATATAAAGATGCACAGCCGTCATGTAGAAGACGACTGAACAAGGCGACCTGAACAGTAACGACGTGGTGATGTCTGCGGACTTACAATGCTAAAAACCGCGTTTTGATACCCGTGGTGGGCAGAGCACACATAATCAGTCCATTGTGTAGCTTCGTGCTTAATTCAAAAAAACCAAAAACAAGTGATGTCAAAAGCTATCTTAATATTACTTACTTAACTTCTGTTTATATTTCTAGTTTTGTGGAAGATTGCTGTGGCATAATTCCAATTTCCTTTATCTGGATTGGTAATTGGGTTATATTTACGTATTCAAATTATTTCCTCTTATTCTACAAACATATAATATAACCAGGAACTTAGTGTTTAGAATGGTAAAAAAAATATTAAACTGAACAACCGATGACTTTTCCAAGTATTCTATGGACTATAGCTCCATATTCCATGCAACGCGTGTGAAATTTATATCACATAATTTTACATGAAAAATCCAAAATAGGCTTTATGTATATTTATATATAGTAATTTATGAATCGTCTTCATTTTATCCAGCAAAGTTTCCACTTCCCCAAGACTAAAATAAATCACTCGAATGTACTTAATAATATACATAATCTGGAAAGCAAAACGGGGCACATTTAGAACGTTTAAGTATTATTATGGAAAGTGGTGTTATATTAAAATAGTCTCGGCCAGTAACAATTTTCTATCTTTTCCTAATCTCGAGAAGTGGATGTTAAACAAAGAAACAACAGTTTTTAATCTCTAAAACGATTCACCTGAAGGAAGTTTTTAATAAATGTACTTATTCGTGACGAGTGATAGAGCAAAGAAACATAGAAATGTGAAGAGAATTTTGAAGGTAATATAGTGCATCATGTTGTTTTGATAGAGGACCGTTTGTGAATAATATTTTTACAAAAAAACGTAGTATCAGGAGATTTTAAAACTATGCTTTTAATAATCTAAACACGTTTTTACACTGTCAGAAAATATGTGGCATAAATAATAAACAAAATGTGTTTGTTATATATTTATTATAATGTTTAATACATTAATGCATTCAGGTAGGCCCGGCATGGCCAAGCGTGTTAAGGCGTGCGACTCGTAATCTGAAATTCTCGGGTTCGAATCCCCGTCGCACCAAACATGCTCGCCCTTTCAACCGTAAGGGCGTTATAATGTTACGATCAATCCCACTATTCGTTGGTAAAAGAGTAGCCCAAGAGTTGATGGTGGGTGGTGATGACTAGCTGCCTTCCCTCTAGTCTTACACTGCTAAATTAGGGATGGGCAGTACAGATAGCACTCGAGTAGCTTTACGCGAAATTCAAAACAAACAAACCGTCTAGGGAAGTAATAAGAGTGTTCAAGGCATATTTGAAAAGTGTCACATAGCGCTAAGTATTTTGTTTTTAGCTTTTTTTAAATAGTTTGAAATTTGGAAACAAATTAGATAACGTTGCGCCCAGAGTATGATTGCAAAAAGCTCAAAATAGGCACTTTTTTAATATTTTCATTATTTCAAATCTGTGTGTTTTCTTTTAGCAAAGCCACATCGGGCTATCTGCTAAGCCCGCCGAGGGGAATCGAATCCCTGATTTTAGCGTTATAAATCCGAAGACTTACCGTTGCACTAGCGGGAGGCAATTTCAAATCTAAAAGACAGATTCATTTTTAACAACTCCTTTGTCTTACCGTAATCCGAGAGACTAAATTTATTTTTAAAGATACATTGGCTGCATGATAAGGGAAACATTCGCTGATATCAGGTAAAAATACAGCGATTTGTATTTTAAACGTAGTTTTCGAATATCAGCTTTAAGATTTAACTAATAGTTATTAACGTAAAGTTCAGTAAAATAAAAACAAATAATGACCTTTTATGGGGATTACAAATCTGTCCTTGTGCTTGGGAGCAGTTTGTTTTTTCACAAGATTGGATAAAACGGTCTTCAAAATGACTACCCCAATTCAAATAAATGCTGCATTTAATACCCAGATATTTAGAGCACCCGACTCGCAATCATAAGACTCGGGTTCGAATCCCCCTCCCACCAAACATTCACACTTTTTCAGCTGTGAGGGCGTTATAATGTACCAGTAAAACCCACTATTTATTGGTGAAACAGTAGTCCAAGAGCTTGGGCTGATAGTGATTAAAATCTGCCTTCCCTCTTCTCTTTCACAGCTGTATTAAGAACGGCTTACGTCTAGTTTTGCGCGAAATTCGTAACAATCGAATAAAATTTTAATACTTATAATGACTTCACTAAAATGACGAATTAAATGCTTGCGATAGAGATCAGGAAAACTCTATTTCCACGAGCAAGTTCAGTGTTATGTAGACCAGTGCTTCTCAACATTTTGTAGTATTATTATTCACTATGAGTTTTTATCACAATAGATCAATCACCTCAGTTTGAAAAGAAGGCAAAATTCTTTATCATGTTTGTTTTTAATTTCGCGCAAAGCTACTCGAGGGCTATCTGTACTAGCCGTCCCTAAGTTAGTAGTGTAAGACTAGAGGGAAGGTATTTTGAAGGTATAGTCATCATCACCCACAGCCAACTCTTGGGCTACTCTTTTACCAACGAATAGTTGGATTGACCGTTACATTGTAACGTCCCCACGGCTGAAAGGGCGAGCATGTTTGGTACGACCGGGATCCGAACCCACGACCCTCAGATTACGAGTCGCACGCCTTAACACGCTTGGCCTCTCTTTAAATATACATCAAATTACAACTAGAATAAATACAGAAAAAATAAATATATTTATAAAGCCAGAAAGAGAATAAATATTAAATAAATAAGATGTTGAATTTGTTGTATAATTGATCATTTTTATTCACCCTGATCTCATTAACTCTTGGGTGAACCAATCACCTGGTTGAGAAGCACTGATCCAGTTCATCTGCGCAATATAACAGGATAGAAGTGCATGAGTAGCTTAGGGTGGAAATACACATCATAGATATGAGGTAATGACACGTTATGAAATATTCAACAATTTTCAGCTGTGATCCAATTTAAGTCATATTCGGTTATATATAATTTCATTGTTTGAAATCAATAAAGTGGAGTTCTCTGAGTTACCTACTCTGTAACTATAAAATAAATCAAATATTTCTTGTTTCAGATAAAATTTATTGAAATACTAAATATTAAAGTTACCTCCAGGTCATTCAGTGTATTTATGCATGAGTCACGTGGAGCTGTAAGCACGTCATAACTGACGATTAATAGAAATACTATTTTATCGATGGGAAATAACCGTTTTACGTCACTTTTCCTTATCTAATTTTAATTTATTGAGAAGACAGAGAAAGAATCCGTCAGGAGCATCAATTACCTGAAGCGATACACTCTTACTTCTATAACGCACCCACAGCTTAAAGTATTAACTTTCAACCGCAACATGTCTTGAACCAAAGACTCTCGGATCCTAAGCCAGATAAGCTAATCACTAAGCTACCATATGAGTGTACTAAACTAGTCGAATAAAGACAACTACAAACCTGATATTATTATGAAAAGCATGCAGAACAGAAATAAAGTAATATAGTTCATTACATTCTGAGATCATTCTATTAAATTTCAATATTTATACGCATAAGAAACTCTTTAGCTCTCTTTATTTTAACACAATATCTTCACGTATGTGAAAATTGTTATTGTAAATTAATTTCAGTAAAAAACACTGCAAGCGTCACCTGTAAATATCACACCGATTACAGCAAATTATACTGAGATTTACATGAACAGAAAATGTAACATATAAATGTAAACTGTCATAACTGCACTATTCTTGTCCATAACAAGAATTTTTGTTTTTGTTTTTGAATTTCGCACAAAGCTACTCGAGGGCTATCTGCGCTAACCGTCCCTAATTTAGCAGTGTAAGATTAGAGGGAAGGCAGCTAGTAATCACTACTCACCGCCAACTATTGGACTACTCTTTTACCAACGAATAGTAAAATTGACCGTCACATTATAACGCCCCCACGGCTGAAAGGGCGAGCATGTTTGGCGCAACGGGGATGCGAACCCGCGACCCTCGAATTACGAGTCTTAACCCTCATGGCCATGCCGGGCTCACAGTACTGGAAACAACAATAAATAACTGATGGGTAGAGAAAGCAAATATTTACGCCATTGAAACCCAAAAGCTCCAAAAAAAAATAGAAACCCGAGAAGAAAAACTCAGAGGTAACACAAAGAAAGAAAAAATTCATTGAAAGTCAAGACTAGCTACGACCAATTTGGTATCCAGGTTCCATTCGTTTAGCCACTCTTCATAGTTGTCGATACACACTTACAACCCCCTGCTAGTACAGCGGTAAGTCCGCGGATTTACAACGCTCAAGTCAGGAGTTCGATTCCCCTCGGTGAACTCAGCAGATAGCCCGATGTGGCTTTGCTCTAAGAAAAAAAAACACACTTACAGTTTCTGATAGAAAAGTGTGAAGGAATTATGTCCAGTAGTATTGAACTACATCTGTGTCAATACAGCAATGTGCACTATAAACAATTCCTCAAATTCATTTATGTAACGTCCACAAAAGATTTCGATACCAGGGGTGGAAACAGCACAGTAGCTCTTTGTCCTTAACTAAACCAAATAAACATTCGTGTGTGAGAAAAATACCTTAGGTCATCTTAAGACAACGCATAAGTTTTGTTTGTTGCTAAACACAAAGGTAGAAAATGGGCTATCTATGCCCTGTCTGCCGCGAGTAAGTCTGCAGGGAGCTGCATATATGTAATTGTAATACTTAATGATTTTGACAATGGTCAAACTTTTTTGTGTATGTGTCTGTATGGTAATTCATTTCATATTTTACGATCAACATTAAACATCCGAAACTTATACTAGTTCACTTACAATAACTGATAGGTTCACTTACCATAAATTCATTGACGTCATAACAGTCTTAACTTTTTCAGTGTCGTAAACGAGATACCTCGTCCAAGCCGATCGGTAACACAATGTCACGGACGAGTAAATTCCTTCTCAGTAATACCTAACTTCAACGCTACATGTGAGCACTCTACATGCATTTGACCTACTTACAAATTGTTTCACTTTCGATCCAAGATGGCGTCACGAAAAAAGTTACAAAATAAAGAAGCATTAGAGTTGTATTGTGGCAGCTGAAATACTTGGCAGTCAACAGCTTAAAAAAGGATTAACATGTTATAAGATATTTGTAATGCATGCTTTATATTCGATACAGAAGTAAAGATACACCAGGACTGGTTGTGCTATCTGTCTGTAATGGCGTTTGTTTGTTTTTAATTTCGCACAAAGCTACACAAAAATATCTGCGTTAGCCATCCTTAATTAGTATAGTAAGTCTAGAGTGAAGGCTACTAGTCACCACCAAACGTCGCCATCCTTAGGTTACTCTAACAAACGAATAGTTAGATTGACCGTGACAGTTTAACTCCTTTACCAGTAAAAAGAACGATGTGACGGAGAATCAAACCTGCGACTCTCAGATTACGAGTCGAGTACCCTAGCCACCTGAAAATACTGAACCACTAGTCTGGAAGGAAGACATGCAACTAACAGCACTCACCGCTAGTTTACCGTAACCATTGTAAACCATATAGGATTGGAGAAACTGAAGGTAATTTTCGGAATTGGAAAAACTGTAACTAATTTTTAGGATTGGAGAAACTGTAACTAATTTTCGGGATTGGAGAAACTGTAACTAATTTTCTGGATTGGAAAAACTGTAACTAATTTTTTATTAATTTAATTAATTAGTTGGAACCGGTTACAAAATGACGAATCCATAGTTTCGTAGCTTGGCATGTTACGTTTAAATGCATTGTTTTTTGCAAAATAGGCATAAATTGGATCTCTAATAAAAATAACCACGAATGTTTCAGAAGAAAGAAGCTTTGCGATAAACAGTAACATGTTTCACAAACTATATCGTCCTAGAAACAGGTATGTTTTGGAGTATGAAGGATAATGTTCTAACAGAAATCATTTTTTACCAAAAAGAACATTAGGTTTTAAGTTATATACAATCTGCCTTTTTTCATTATTTAAGGTAACCCCACGTATGAGTTTTCTTTACATGAGTGTCTCTTCCATGGACAGGAAAGTTTATATTAATTTTATTCATTCAAAAGAGAATTTAATCAAATCTGAATGTGAAGAATTTCACATTCACATCATTTTATACTTTGTTATTTCATTATATTTTATGTCTCATACACCTTAAAGTAACGACATTGTTTATCATTTAGTGTACTACCCAATATAATTGAATTTTAAGAAAGCCTTACACCAGAAGACTACCTGAAGCGACTTCGAGTGCGAAACTTTCGGTATGACTTCAACACCTATCATGAACAACTAGTAACACAAACCTATCATGATCAATAACTTAACTGTATAAATAACAAAAAATTAGGAAACAACACCTATTATGAACAAATTAGTATCTACATCTGTCATTAAAAACTAAGTAACTACACCTATCACGAACAAATAGTTAACTACACCTCTCATGAACAGGTAGTTTTTAACAACACTTATCAAGAACAAATAGTCAGTCACACCTATCATGAACATATATACCCATGCACACCTATCATGAACAAATAGTCAGTCACACCTATCATGAACAAAAGGGTAACTACACCTCTTATGAACAACTAAGCATTACACCTATTATGAACATCTAGGTAACTACACCTATCATGAACCACAAGGTAAAAACAGCTGCCATGAAACACTGGATAACTTCACCTATCATAAACAGCTAAGTAACTACACCTATCATGAATTGTCTTTTAACAATGCCTATCAAGAACAAGTACCTAACTATAACTGTTATGGATAAATAGTTAACTACACGTATCATGAACTTCTAGTCAACAATACGTTTCAAGAACAAGTAGTTAATTACATCTATCATGAACAAGCAGTTAACTACACCTATCATTAAGAACAAAGAAACTACACCTATCTTAAACAACTAGTTGAAAACCTACCATGAACAACGAGATAAATACACCTATTATGATATATAGTTAACTACACCTATTATGAACAATTAGGTAACAATACCAATCAAAAATAATTAGATAACTACATCTATCATGAAGAACTAGGTAACAACACCTATCATGAACTACTAGGTAACAACACCTATCATGAACTACTAGGTAACAACACCTATCATTAACAACTAGGTAACAACACCTATCATGAACAAGTAGGTAACCACATCTATCATGAACAAGTAGTTAACTACATCCATCATGAACAAGCAATTAACTACACCTATCTTGAACAACTAGTTGAAAACCTATCATGAACAACAACGTAACTACACTTATCATTAACAACTTGGTAACTGTAACTATCATAAAAAATCTCGGCCATCTACACCTATCATGAACAAATAGGTTACAACACCTACCCTTATCATCTAGTTAACTACACCTATCGTGAACAGCTACTGAACGATACGTTTCAAGAACCAGTAGTTGGCTAAATCTATCATCAACACTAGGAAACAAGAGCTATTACGAACAAATAGTTAACTACACCTATCATGAACAACTGTTTAACAATACCTATAATTACCATCTAGTTACCAACACCAGTCATGAACAAATAGTTAAAAACACCTATCCTTAACAACTGAGTAGAAACAGCGATCATGAAGTCCTCAACTCTTCAACTGTATTTATCTGACAAAAAAAAAAAACGACTTTACATTTACTATTAAATTTCAGCCACGACCCCAAACTGTTGATACGAGACGCAAACCATTAACCTACTAATTGTCAGTCAGATCACGGTAACCACGTGTCAATGGGAGATTCTATACACAGTGTAGGAAAAATTATTTATGAGGTTCAAAACGACTTTTTTTATATTGTAACTCCGCCAACAAAGATATGAACAATAGATATCAAAATTTGTCTCTTTTGAAAGTGACTAAATATTTCATAAACCGAAATACGTTAATAGTTAATATGTTACGTGACAGTGTCCATTGGACAAGTTCTTTAATTGTTTTGTATTCAGTGAAGATTTATTATAAATATCATAAAATATTCACGATGTTACGTAATTTCCAAT
Source organism: Tachypleus tridentatus (assembly GCF_004210375.1). Lineage (NCBI taxonomy): Eukaryota > Metazoa > Arthropoda > Merostomata > Xiphosura > Limulidae > Tachypleus > Tachypleus tridentatus. The sequence goes on from NC_134827.1 coordinate 59,523,247, forward strand.
TTATATTAATTTAAAGTATTTTTTTCTAATTAAGAATCTTAGCTCTTAAAATAATTAATGACAATTAATTAATAAGAATGCCTATATTAATTTCACAAAGTTTCTTTAGATTTCATAAGCCTGTTATGTTATCGACGCGTCATCATATCTACAAAATTCTTGTAATACGTCAGTAGGAGCTGGAAAGGTCGTCCTGGATTTGACAACGATACATTACTTAAGTATTCAATTAATTAAATTCTGTACATGTACCCTATTTGGATTTGTAAGTCATACCCCTTAGTTGAATATTGTACTAAAACATTCAGAAAACTTAGACACATACGTACAAGGGTGCTCGTCGTCTTGGTGCATCATAAACACCAAATATTGATTGATTGATTGGTTATTTCAGAAAATAGCCACATGGGACTATTTGCTGAGTCCACCACATGAAACAGTTAGACGTCTGTAAACTTAGCGTCGGGAAACGAAATAAAATATCCTTACGCAAATTTACGCGTAAGATCACATAGAAACAAATAGTTATTGTTCCATCATATTACTTACAAACAAAATTTGCGGTGATGTTATTTTATCTCACCTTTAGAACGTCTAAACTGTACACTAATGATGGTTGAATAAATAAGTACTTAAAACATTATTTTACTTACATGATTAAAAATACAGAAATACTGTTTCATCCAACTCAAGATTCAAATATACCGAGTGGAAGAGAATGATTTTTACTTTTCGTACGTTTTAGCTCGTCTTATAATTTTACGTGTTACTTGATAAATGTTCAAGTCTAGGGGGAAAAAAGAAAGGAAAATTTGTTTTTGGATTTCGCGCAAAGCTACACGAGGACTATCTTCGCTAACCGTCCCTAATTTAGCAGTGTAAAACAAGAGCGAAGGCAGCTAGCCATCACCACCCACCACCAACTGTTGGGCTACTCTTTTATCCAACGAATAGTGGGATTGACCGTCACATCATGATGCTCCCACGGCTGAAAGGGCGAGCATGTTTGGTGCGACCGGGATTCGAACTCGCGACCCTCGGATTACGAGTCGAACGCCTTAATACACTTGGCGATGCCGGGCCTCATGTTTGCTTGTTCAACACTGTTTGTTTTTGAATTTTGCGCAAAGTTACACGAGGGCTATCTGCGCTAGCTGTCCCTAATTTAGCAGTGAAGGCCAGAGGGAAGGCAGCTACTCATCACCACCCACCGCCAACTCTTGGGCTACTCTTTTACCAACGAATAGTGGGATTGACTATCGCGTTACAACGCCCCCATGGCTAAAAAGCCGAGAATGTGTGGTGTGAGGTGGATTCGAACCCGTGCCGCTCGCATTACAACGGAGTGCTTTAACCACCTGGCAATTCAGGGCTTTTTATTCTTTATTAGACTAGTTAGTCACAAAATATAGGTAACTTTTGCTTTTCAGACACTAAACCTTTTTTCTTGACTTATTTTCTAATACTTCGAAATATTAAACGGTTTGTTTGTTTGTTTGTTTGTTTTTGAATTTCGCACAAAGCTACTCGAGGGCTATCTGTACTAGCCGTCCCTAATTTTTCAGTGTAAGACTAGAGGGAAGGCAGCTAGTCATCACCACCCACCGCCAACTCTTGGGCTACTCTTTTACCAACAAATAGTGGGATTGACCGTCACATTATAACGCCCCCACGGCTGGGAGGGCGAGCATATTTGGCGCGACGAGGGCGCGAACCCACGACCCTCGGATTACCAGTCGCACGCCTTACGCGCTTGGCCATGCCAGGCCCATATTAAACGGAAAGCAACAAGATCGTCAACTTAATGATTAAATACATTTATTTAATGCATAATTTGTGACCCAAAATTATAGCATGAAATCGTTTAAATCAAATTCAACATTTCCAAACATTACAAATTTTTCCTAATTTTAAGATTTGTTATTTCAGCGATAATATAAATCAGATCAATGCGTGTAATATGCATCTGTACTATACAACACATAAGTGAGTAACAGATATTAAGAACTGGTAATATCCATAGAAAACGTGATTCATAAAAATCCGTATAAGTTTGTTTATTTTATACATAAAAGAAAGTCGTTTCGCTAAAAATGAGTTAAAATTCTGTCTGTTCCATCAATATATATATATAACGCACAAATATCTGTTTGTCCGTTATCCAAAGACTCCTATTTCGTTGTGGCAATCTTAGCCAGGCTTTGTGAGATGATAGTTTGGAACAAATGGTATGTTACTGGGAAGCTCGCAACCTTTTTCTGCTCTATCATTGCTGTTACACGAGTAAGTTACCATTAATTACGTTCATAAATGACACCACGTCATTACGCCAAAAACAATTATTAAACTTTACGTAATACAACATCATGGTAACGGTGAGTTCACATAAAAGGTTTATATATGTCAGAGAATATGTTAGCACTCTCTATGAAAGAATGCAGCCACAAAACGACCACAGCTATTACAATAATACATAAACTCTTCTGACGTTTTTACTCCAAGAGCCACAATAAGGTTGATATGGGAGTCATTCCTCAAATTATACTCACTTTTTACTTTGGCCCATGACCTTTCAACTTCATCTTGTAAAACACACCTGCGATGAATGCCAGTTAATCAATTAATAACCTGAAACCACGTGAAAAGACATTGAAAGCTGATGTTGAAAGCGATTATCAAAAAGCACACCTACCACCACCACTTTTTACTCTACCTCTTCCTACAAAGCCATACTGGCCATCTCACTGTGTGTTCCATGTTTTAATAATATACATATTGAAAACTTAAAGCTTTTACAAAGCTTATGGTGAGGTAATAGTGAATATTTTAATAATATATTATGTTATAAATAAAGTTAGAATTGGTATTATTATTGATCATAGAGCCCACCCCCACATTGTTTTTACTTCGTAGCCTTGACAAATGAATGGATAATTTCATTTTTCTCGGTACATAAAAAGTTTGAATAATTTTAAGCTTTATTCATTTAGAACGAAAGGTTGATGTATGAACCTTATTTTATAAATACTTTTTAACATTGGAATACTCTTCACAAGATTGACAGCTGCCACGCCCAATTAGGCAATTATTGCCTGAACTCATATCGTGACATTTATACGTGGTGTATCAGAAATCAATTACTCAAGTTATGTGTGTAATTTTAACGTTTATGGAAATATAGAATTCCAAGAGACCAATTATTTTAATTCTCTGTACTATTGTGAGGCAGGTGTATATTTTTAACTTGCATGAATTTCATTTGAAACAATCCATCGTTTTATGTTTGTCGTATTATTTTTTCTTTCCAATTAAAAGAATTTGGTGTTTGAGTCATTAAAACATCCAAAGATATTCTTTTTGAAAATTATTTTTCAAAAATTTCTAAACCTGTCCCATATCACCGCTTACTCAGTATTTCCCATCATTATTGATGAACCTTATTCATGAACCTCAAAATAACCCTTGTAAAAATCAGGAACTAAAAATGAATTTTAATAATCCACTAATTATGCCAAACTATATTCTGGATATTATGTAACTGACATAAAATCCACCAGAGTGCGCGTTGTTCATATATATTGGTTTCAGCTTTTTTTTTTTTTGTAATAGTGTAACGAAGATTAAGAGCATATTTAAAGTAATCTTTAGAATATTAGAAAAACAACCTCACCACCAAACCATTTTTGAATTCTGAAGTAAACAGTTCCCATTTTCAGTTCTTTAACGCAATTGAAAGTTTTTGGCCAACTTAAAAGTACATTTGTGAATAATAATCAAGTTCTTGGGGCGAAAGATTGAAAGTGGATTTAAAAGAAATGAAACGTTTGGCTTATCTTTAATAAAACAAAAACTAAAGAAAAAAATTCATCTGGAGGAAAAGAGCACATTCGTTACTGAGCCATTTCTTTCTCTATGTTATACTTTGTAGTCATGACGTTCGGCAAGTTTTGGGATGAGCTGCTGCACGTGATTGATGAGGCCAATCAACTGACACCTTTCACACGAGCTGTGTACATTCTAACTGCACACTGGCTACACGTTATTCCATGAGGAAACCCAATAATATTAAATCCTGCTTAAAAATGTACAGGTATTTATTCACAGTATTAACCTTTAAAATGTTAGTTTTTTTGTTTGTTTCTTGTTGTTGAATTTTGCGCAAAGCTACACGAGGACTATCTGTGCTAGCCGTCCCTGATTTAGTAGTGTAAGACTAGAGGGAAGGCAGCTAGTCATCACCACCCACCGCCAACTCTTGGGCTACTCTTTTACCAACGAATAGTGGGATTGACCGTCACATTATAACGTCCCCACGGCTGAAAGGGCGAGCATGTTTGGCTCGAAAATGTGTTCGATAAACAGGTACATTAGTTTTGGTTTCGGTTTGATGATTCGATGGAAGGCATTTCAATCAAAAGAAGAGATAGTTTTATACTTTCTCTTGTTAAAAACTCTGACAAGTACCCCACGATACTTCGTTTTACAGTATAAGGAATCTCTGGAAAAGGAATAAGTAAACAAATATTATTTGTTTCTAAATTTCACATTAATTTATCTTATGTTTTTTTTTTTCAAAATCGTACATAGAGAGCGTAACAATTTTTGTTTGTTTGTTTGTTTGGAAATTTCGCACAAAGCTACTCGAGGGCTATCTGTGCTAGCCGTCCCTAATTTAGCAGTGTAAGACTAGAGGAAAGGCAGCTAGTCATCACCACCCACCGCCAACTCTTGGGCTACCCTTTTACCAACAAATAGTGGGATTGACTGTCACATTATAACGTCCCCACGGCTGAAAGGGCGAGCATGTTTGGCTCGAAAATGTGTTCGATAAACAGGTACATTAGTTTTAGTTTCGGTTTGATGATTCGATGGAAGGCATTTCAATCAAAAGAAGAGATAGTTTTATACCTTCTCTTGTTAAAAACTCTGACAAGTACCCCAAGATACTTCGTTTTACAGTATAAGGAATCTCTGGAAAAGGAATAGGTAAACAAATATTATTTGTTTCTAAAGTTCACATTAATTTATCTTATGTTGTTTTTTTTCAAAATCGCACCAAGAGAGCGTAACAATTTTTGTTTGTTTGTTTGTTTGGAAATTTCGCACAAAGCTACTCGAGGGCTATCTGTGCTAGCCGTCCCTAATTTAGCCAAACATGCTCGCCCTTTCAGCCGTGGGGGCGTTATAATGTGACGGTCAATCCCACTATTCGTTGGTAAAAGAGTAGCCCAAGAGTTGGCGGTGGGTGGTGATGACTAGCTGCCTTCCCTCTAGTTTTACACTGCTAAATTAGGGACGGCTAGCACAGATAGCCCTCGAGTAGCTTTGTGCGAAATTCAAAAACAAACAAACAATCGTACATATTTATACCGTTTATCATAACTTTTGGGTTTTTTTTGCGGTACCTCACACATTCAAGCCCGAATTTTCACAGATTTATTGTCGTATAATCGCAAATACCACTGATACACCTCTTGCAAGCTGACGTTTAGACGTCTATATAATCAAACTTTATTTGTAACATTAGCCTAATCACGTATCTAATTATCGTTTTTTCATTGTTAACTGTATATCGAAGACCTATTTAATAACCAACCTAGAGTTTCGTGTTTTGTAGTACAATAATTTCACTTCATAGCTAAACCTTATTTCTACTCAAGAAAAGTATTTTGTCTAGTGTAATTTGCGCTCACTGTCTCTTGACTAATTATTCCATAGCCTTACAGCAGCGTAGGTAACATTGGTAATTTCAAGTATCTGCCTGTTATTGTCTGGCCTAATATATATATATATATATGTAATATCACCGGTTCTTTTGTTTGTTTCAGAGCAAAGCCACTTGGTTTCTTGTTCTGTTGAACGTAAGGAATCGAACCCTGAATTGTACTGTTGTGAGACCATATATTTACTATTTCTTACTGAAGGACCCGCGCGAAAGTAAATTTAACAATATAAGTGTTTAGTACCACTACATATCATGCATGTATACACATACACATATATATATATATACTTAAACTGATTGACAGTTTACCTGTATTGCACACCTTTTATTGTTTGGTTCACGTTGAAATAGCATTACAAAAATATTGTAAAAATAGTTAAGTTATTAACGTTAAACATAACTTAACCCATACTTCGTCAAAGTTTTATCAGTTATTCACACAAACACACACATATTTATATAAGTAATAAAAAAGTATTCGTTAAATGAGGGTGAATTTTAATTCAATAAAGAACATTTGTTGTTTGTTTGTTTTAAATTTCGCGCAAAGCTACTCGAGAGCTATCTGCGCTAGTCGTCCCTAATTTAGCAGTGTAAGACTAGAGGAAAGGCAGCTAGTCATCACCACCCACCACCAACTTTTGGGCTACTCTTTTACCAACGAATAGTGGGATTGACCGTCACATCATGATGCTCCCACGGCTGAAAGGGCGAGCATGTTTGGTGCGACCGGGATTCGAACCCGCGACCCTCAGATTACGAGTCGAACTCCTTAACCCACCTGGCCATGCCGGGCAAATTCGGAGAGACTTGAAGGCTTATACAATAATAACCTGAACACTTCTCACTTAAATGGTAAGGGAAAACCCTGGAAAGACCTTAAAAGACAAATGAATGTTTACATGACAGTTTAATTAATGACAAAATTCATTGATCTTTTGATTGAAAAAAAAAAACTAAAAGAAAAGGTGTGGAAGTACGATAGTAGAACTAGAGTAAATTATGGTGTAAATTGTGTTGAAATTCGCCACGTTCCAGATGTAATATTTAGAGAACTATATTAAGATTGGGTAGATAGTGTGAAAAATATTGATCATTGTTTTTAAAAAAAATGACACATAGACATTAATAACAATAAGATACAAGGTGACAATGAATGCTAAAGAAACAATTAAATCACTGTAGTTGTTAGTTTGGAATTACGGACAGTGAAACCACTTGAATTGTGTGTTTTCTTATAGCAGAGCCACGTCGGGCTATCTGCTGAGCCCACCGAGGGGAATCGAACCCCTGATTTTGCGTTGTAAATCCGTAGACTTACCGTTGCACTAGCGGGGGGCATCCACTTGAATTAGGCGCTCACAAATGTGTGTGTGACAGTTAGAGATAGGAGAAAGTGTGCTCAAACCAGCTTTCAACTTCTGTAGCGTTCGAATGTAATTAGAACATTGAACTATGAAATTGATCATACCTACAGATTACTTCTCAACTCAAGAAATATTAAACACTCCCTGTGAATGTTCAGAAAAGTAAATAAATAAGGAAACGGTCCCCGCTATTACAGTGATAAGTCTACGGATTTAGAACGCTACAATCACAGGTTCGATTCCCTTCGGAAGACTCAGCAGATAGCCTGACTTGGCTTTGCGATAAAAAAAAACATACATACACATAAATAATGAAAAAATAACAATATTCTGTTAGAAAAAATATAATTTCATAGGTTTTAGCAATCTATAAGTAAACAAAAATTACCATGAGATATGAATCATGTTGATGTAACTTTGTACCGCAGTAACATAAGTGTAGCAGGCAGAGGTGTGAATTAAGTAGAATTAAAATAATGTTTGTTTGTTTGTTTTTGAATTTCGCACAAAGTTACTCGAGGGCTATCTGTGCTAGCCGTCCCTAATTTAGCAGTGTAAGACTAGAGGGAAGGCAGCTAGTCATCACCACCCACCGCCAACTCTTGGGCTACTCTTTACCAACGAATAGTGGGATTGACCGTCACATTATACACCCCCACGGAGAGCGTAACAAAGTAATAGTAATAATTTTAATGATTAATTGGAAAAATATCGAGTATTTCAAATGAAATGCTTTGTGCAGGGTTAAATATATATCATGTGCGTTTGATTTTATTTTAATTGAAAACAGAAATATATCTCAAAACCCTAAAAAAACGTTTCAGATAAAGATCTAAATCCTGATCATCAAGGTTTAAATATATTATAGAGGAAAAATTCATGGTCTATCATAAAGTTCTTTACATAAGCCAACGTTATGCAGCTTATCTTAATTATAGTACATTTATCAACATGCCCTGCAACTTTAATGATGCATGAGTTCATATGGTACATTGTCACGAAACGTTTAGTACGCCCACTTAAACAGTGAAACAAATATACTACATAATAAATGATATAAAACAATAATCTACATAGATTATTAGCTTTTCTAATAGTAAATTTGATAACAATCCTAAAACTAAGCTTCATTAATAACCAGAATTAAAAACTGTTTTTACAATATCCTGTAATATTTATTTCATTCCAAGCAGCTGCTTTAAACAGTGTACAACATGTATTTATAATGATAAGTACAATAATTTTGGTTACCATCGTATCACGTTGTCAGATCTCTTCAACAATAAACAACAAAATACTATCTCGAATAAACGAAGTAACTGATTATTTTTCAAACTTGTAAAATTGAATATTCAGTTATTATTTTACGTTTCGTGAATTACAACCTACTTTTACCCTTTATATCATTTTACTTCATTTAGAAGTGAAACATTTAAAGTTTGCTTCTTTCCTTTAAGAAACTATTCCTCATAACTAACAATACAATGTGTTCAGTGTATCCCTCCGCAGAGACAGGGGTATTTTTTTTTTTTTTTCTGTACGCATCACGGTATTAAACCATATTCATGCTCAATAACATTTTTTGTTGTAGTTTGATGCGTAAATCACTTTGTAATTAAAGTCTTAAATGTGAATATATATTTATTTGTTCACTTTGTGTAAAACCTTATTGAGAGTTTGAGAACTAACTGATGACGTCTAATCCGTTGATATCCGCAGTTATCAGAGTACAGACAGGTCACTCTGTAGCTTTACGGTTAACAGCAAACAAACTTTTCAAAGGTTAATTTATTAACAGGAAATATTCTGTTAATTTGATATCTGATATCAAACAACAAATAGGCTCGGCATGGCCAGGTGGGTTAAGGAGTTCGACTCGTAATCCGAGGGTCGCGGGTTCGAATCCCAGTCGCACCAAACATGCTCGCCCTTTCAGCCGTGGGAGCATTATGATGTGACGGTCAATCCCACTATTCGTTGGTAAAAGAGTAGCCCAAGAGTTGGCGGTGGGTGGTGATGACTAGCTGCCTTCCCTCTAGTCTTACACTACTAAATTAGGGACGGCTCGCGCAGGTAGCAATCGTGTAGCTTTGCGCGAAATTAAAAAAAAACAAACAATCAAACTCTCTGAATTTTTACCCACATTTTTTGAACAAAACCTGACTTACATCTTGTGATTGATATAAGATAATCTGATAGGAGTGTCACACTGTCATTACCTTCACTGTTACTGGTTAATCAGACAAGTGCATCCTTGAATACTTTACACTTTACTATGAATAAACCGGGTTACTCAGTTTTTGTCGATGACCACGACATACGTCTATCTCTCAATGTGGTTGATATTATAAACATAGAAATAACCAAGCAAACACAATTTTAAAGTGAATTTAAGTAAATGCCACGGTAACAAGACCTTTAATTCTATACTATTGAAAATAAAATATTATTATTTTTCATTTATCTATTCATTCGTACATATTTAGGGGCCGGCATGGCTAAGCGCGTTAAGGCGTGCGACTCGTAATCCGAGGGTCGCGAGTTCGCATCCCTGTCGTGCCAAACATGCTCGCCCTTTCAGCCGTGGGGGCGTTATAATGTGACAGTCAATCCCACTATTCGTTGGTAAAAGAGTAGCCCAAGAGTTGGCGGTGGGTGGTGATGACTAGCTGCCTTCCCTCTAGTTTTACACTGCTAAATTAGGGACGGCTAGCACAGATAGCCCTCGAGTAGCTTTGTGCGAAATTCAAAAACAAACAAACAATCGTACATATTTATACCGTTTATCATAACTTTTGGTTTTTTTTTGCGGTACCTCACACATCCAAGCCCGAATTTTCACAGATTTATTGTCGTATAATCGCAAATACCACTGATACACCTCTTGCAAGCTGACGTTTAGACGTCTATATGATCAAACTTTATTTGTAACATTAGCCTAATCACGTATCTAATTATCGTTTTTTCATTGTTAACTGTATATCGAAGACCTATTTAATAACCAACCTAGAGTTTTGTAGTACAATAATTTCACTTCATAGCTAAACCTTATTTCTACTCAAGAAAAGTATTTTGTCTAGTGTAATTTGCGCTCACTATCTCTTGACTAATTATTCCATAGCCTTACAGCAGCGTAGGTAACATTGGTAATTTCAAGTATCTGCCTGTTATTGTCTGGCCTAATATATATATATATATATATATATGTAATATCACCGGTTCTTTTGTTTGTTTCAGAGCAAAACCACTTGGTTTCTTGATATGTTGAACGTAAGGAATCGAACCCTGAATTGTACTGTTGTGAGACCATATATTTACTATTTCTTACTGAAGGACCCGCGCAAAAGTAAATTTAACAATATAAGTGTTTAGTACCACTACATATCATGCGCGTATACACATACACATGTATATAATATACATATCATGCATGTATACACATACACATATATATATATACTTAAACTGATTGACAGTTTACCTGTATTGCACACCTTTTATTGTTTGGTTCACGTTGAAATAGCATTACAAAAATATTGTAAAAATAGTTAAGTTATTAACGTTAAACATAACTTAACCCATACTTCGTCAAAGTTTTATCAGTTATTCACACAAACACACACATATTTATATAAGTAATAAAAAAGTATTCGTTAAATGAGGGTGAATTTTAATTCAATAAAGAACATTTGTTGTTTGTTTGTTTTAAATTTCGCGCAAAGCTACTCGAGAGCTATCTGCGCTAGTCGTCCCTAATTTAGCAGTGTAAGACTAGAGGAAAGGCAGCTAGTCATCACCACCCACCACCAACTTTTGGGCTACTCTTTTACCAACGAATAGTGGGATTGACCGTCACATCATGATGCTCCCACGGCTGAAAGGGCGAGCATGTTTGGTGCGACCGGGATTCGAACCCGCGACCCTCAGATTACGAGTCGAACTCCTTAACCCACCTGGCCATGCCGGGCAAATTCGGAGAGACTTGAAGGCTTATACAATAATAACCTGAACACTTCTCACTTAAATGGTAAGGGAAAACCCTGGAAAGACCTTAAAAGACAAATGAATGTTTACATGACAGTTTAATTAATGACAAAATTCATTGATCTTTTGATTGAAAAAAAAAAAACTAAAAGAAAAGGTGTGGAAGTACGATAGTAGAACTAGAGTAAATTATGGTGTAAATTGTGTTGAAATTCGCCACGTTCCAGATGTAATATTTAGAGAACTATATTAAGATTGGGTAGATAGTGTGAAAAATATTGATCATTGTTTTTAAAAAAAATGACACATAGACATTAATAACAATAAGATACAAGGTGACAATGAATGCTAAAGAAACAATTAAATCACTGTAGTTGTTAGTTTGGAATTACGGACAGTGAAACCACTTGAATTGTGTGTTTTCTTATAGCAGAGCCACGTCGGGCTATCTGCTGAGCCCACCGAGGGGAATCGAACCCCTGATTTTGCGTTGTAAATCCGTAGACTTACCGTTGCACTAGCGGGGGGCATCCACTTGAATTAGGCGCTCACAAATGTGTGTGTGACAGTTAGAGATAGGAGAAAGTGTGCTCAAACCAGCTTTCAACTTCTGTAGCGTTCGAATGTAATTAGAACATTGAACTATGAAATTGATCATACCTACAGATTACTTCTCAACTCAAGAAATATTAAACACTCCCTGTGAATGTTCAGAAAAGTAAATAAATAAGGAAACGGTCCCCGCTATTACAGTGATAAGTCTACGGATTTAGAACGCTACAATCACAGGTTCGATTCCCTTCGGAAGACTCAGCAGATAGCCTGACTTGGCTTTGCGATAAAAAAAAACATACATACACATAAATAATGAAAAAATAACAATATTCTGTTAGAAAAAATATAATTTCATAGGTTTTAGCAATCTATAAGTAAACAAAAATTACCATGAGATATGAATCATGTTGATGTAACTTTGTACCGCAGTAACATAAGTGTAGCAGGCAGAGGTGTGAATTAAGTAGAATTAAAATAATGTTTGTTTGTTTGTTTTTGAATTTCGCACAAAGTTACTCGAGGGCTATCTGTGCTAGCCGTCCCTAATTTAGCAGTGTAAGACTAGAGGGAAGGCAGCTAGTCATCACCACCCACCGCCAACTCTTGGGCTACTCTTTTACCAACGAATAGTGGGATTGAATGTCACATTATAACGCCTTCACGGCTGATAGGGCGAGCATGTTTGTTGTGACCGGGATGCGAACCCGCGACCCTCGGATTACGAGTCGAACGCCTTAACACGCTTGGCCATGCCGGGCCGGATTAAAATAGTCAGAGGAATGACAGACAGACTTGATCTGGTTTTACTCAGTTTTTAAGGCTTTCTGATATTAAAATGTGGCGATTTTATGAGCCCCTACTAGCGCAGAGAGCCCTCATGTGGCTTTTCTCGAAATAAAAAAACAATGACCCCTTCATGTATCATGAATGGGTTATAGTAAGCATATGTTATTCGAACGAGATAGCAAGTAACGTAACATGTACGTTTATAAATTCATCGAAGTAATTACTTTCATAGAAATTAGTTTTAAAACTAGTGTTTAGTTTACTTTTCTACTACGTTTTACGGCTGAAAGACGTTCTTAACACATGTTTGTTTTCTTTTCGATTTACTGTTAACTTATTCAACAGCAAATGAACAGTGTAAATTACATCTGTGAAGGGTTACAGTCATAGATGTAAGTTATTTATAAAACTATTAGTCATTTAACTACTTTATCTTTTCGAAGCCAATTGATAGTACCAACAAAAAACCAATTAAGGTTAGAACTGTAACGTATTTTTTTCTAAAAAACTTTAGTTTGAAACTAAATGAAATACATCTCAAAAACTTTAGTTTTAAACTAAATGAAATACATCTCAAAAACTTTAGTTTAAACTAAATGAAATACATCTCAAAAACTTTAGTTTGAAACTAAATGAAATACATCTCAAAAACTTTAGTTTGAAACTAAATGTTGATTTGTTTTCATTCATGGACATTTTAATTCTATTTCCCAAAATGTTAATATAGTTACAAAAACTAATTTCTTCCGTTTACTTTTGAATATATTACATAGTTCAAGTATTATTGATTAGAGTTAATATAATTCTCGTAATTTTGTTCAATAACATAGCTTTGATTATATTAAGAACAACATGATTATATTTCCTTCTAATAATTTCTGTTAAAAATAAATATTTAAATTTATTTTAATATTTATCTGTTATTATATTTAGAATATTTCTTTGTTTGTTGTCAAGAATAAAGCTAAACAATAGACATATTTTATGTTTACAACGCGTATCGAATCCCTGTTTTTAGTACTGCAAGTGTTCAGTGTCAGAGACGCCCGACAATAGGAATACCACCACAACAGTTTTCCGCCGTAATATCTGTGATACAAATCATTTGAATTACATATTATTTTTCCTTAACGTTCATTTTGATTTATCCATTCCATATTTCAAATCAGAGTTGTGTAAAAACTGCCATTTTGTTTTTGTTATTTTTCTCGCACGCCTCAAGACGCCTGTTGTTCGATACCAGATCTCGCCAGCTCGACTGGAAAATGAAAAAACACAACAACTTTTGGTTAGAAGCCAAGTTATGCATGCTACGTAATAATTTTATTACGGTTAAACAATGGAAGCTATCGAAGCAAAAAAGGCTTAACTCTAATGACTGGATTACATTGGAAACAATTATATTTATCTCAAATGTTGCAATTTTTGTTTCCAATATATATCCAGTTTTCGGAGTAGAAACCATAACTTTGAAACCTTATGTCTTTATAAATAAACTATTTTTTAAGAAAACTCGTAAACGGATTATACAGTTATGATGGTGTCACGAGGAATTTGTGAACTACGGGTTAAAGCATAGGATTCTACACCATATGTTCAAGAATATATATGAACCTTCTTTGTGAACCTGACGATGACCGAAGAAGGTCGAAACGTTGTTCGCTCTTCTATGTAAAATATTTTCTCAACCCAAACGAGCCGTTTTTGCATATATATTTCTCTACAAGTGAGTTTTCTCAACATCACTGTATATGTTCAAGAATATTCCTTACATGGTGTGTACAGATAGATTCTAATGTGACAGACATCTATTAAGACAGTTAAATATTAACTTAACAATTAACAACAAAAGGTTATTTGCCTCTTTTTCTATAGAAATGTTTTAACACGATAGTTTATTTGTATGGACAATAGAAAATCAAGTGTTTAAAAATTACAAGCACAAATTCATATAATACTATAGCACATTATTAAAATATATGCGTTATAAATATAAAATAAAGTCATATAACTTCAGTATCTTTGGTTTAGGTATGGTCGAAGAGTACAAATTAAAATCATTGTTAGTTTCAATTATCGAATTAAACAAAGTAAAAATGTTTTAACTAGTAAATATTTGGTATATCAGATATTATTCAGCAAAGTTTACTGTGACGTTGTTGTTATATAGCTAAAGGATAATAACATTAGGCTTCGGCTTCTCAGGTATTACCTTACTGCAACCATATAAATCAACATATAAAGAACAAGCGTAAAACATACGTAAGTTTGATACATTCAGTTCTATTAAAGTTAACTTTGTGTCAAGTGGTAAGTAAGAGAAGCTCTTAAGGCATTCACTTTCAGCCTCATTCACTAAGCCTACTTGAACCAAATCCCATTAACAAGAAAAGTTTTTTTTGGAAACACGGAACATGTGTACACCTGCCTTTTGAAATAATGGTCCAAATGCCGAATCCACTGAAACATTGGGAAACTGAAGACTTTAACAAATTAAGAACAATGTGAAATGAAAACATCTACATTTGAGTTGCCTTTACAGGAATTCTTAGACCTCTTCGTTTTGTAATATTTCGCAGGCTTTTGGCGTTTAAACAGCATGTTTTAAAAATATCATCCTCCATATATGAATCTCGTGGAATACTCAACTGACGAGTTTTGGAATTATACGAAACTCTCAATAGGCTGTGGCTTATGAGAAATAAAAGAGTGATCTAACACACTGTTTGTTTACCTTCTTCTGATGCAATGAACAAAGTAGGAATAAGTAGTAAACTTGTTTTTGTATCACCTAAATTGCTTGTCGTGTGCAATGTAAGATTTCGCGTTTTGGCGTAGAATTAGGCATTTTTATCACTTATTATTCTTCTAATGAACTAATAAAATAAATTATAATTCAAAATTTATTGAAAACAACAGCTTCTTAGGTTAACATGAAACGTACCATTATGCAACTCGCATTCTCTATTAACACGCTACAAATTCGTTCGACACAGCTCAGGTTCTGCATATAATTAAGACTCGTAATTGCTCTTCCTTTCAGCCGTTGGGGGCGGTATAACGTGACGATCAATCCTAGTACACGTAGCTAAAAAAGTAGCCCAAGATTTGGTGGTGGGTAGTGATGAACAGGCACCTTTCATCTGGTTTTACTCTGCTAAATTACGGACGGCTAGCCCAGATAGCTCTCGCGTAATTCAAAACAAACGAATCATATAAATAAATATGGAACAAGTTCCACGTGTAGTTTTTGGTTAATTTTGGGTTTCGCTTTTTCTCAATGTACAGTAAAAGTAATAATTATATTCCAAAATAAAATGAAATAGTTCGGATTAATAAAATATCTTATATATATACCAAATAAAAACTAAATCCAAAACAATATTCTGATATATTAAGTAATATATAGAATCGCCTTACCATTAAATGCTAAAACAGGGCGGTATTTATGTTGATAAAGTGGTTTGATACTGAAAACGTAAAACGTAATTAAGTAATACAAAAGTGCTTAGTATGTTTTGAAACGCTTTCATGTCATAGAAAATTAGATTCAATTATTAAATAACGGCTCTGTAACATAATCTTCATTCTTTTAGAATTAACAGCGTCAAAAATATAATTCAAACTAACCAATAAAATTTTATTTGGTTAAAAGGAAATCCACTTTAATATATTTTCGTATTTCGAACGTGTAGTTTTTCTATATTAAATTTAAATACATGTTTTGTGAAGTGTCAAAAACTCAATGAGCAAAATAGGTTTGATTGTTTTGAATTTCGCGCACAGCTACTCGAAGGCTATATACGCTAATCATTACCACCCGCCGCCAAGTCTTGAGCTACTCTTTTACCAACGAATAGTGGGATTGACCGTTACATTATAACGCCTTCACGGCTGAAAGGGCGTGCATATTTGGTGTGACCGGGATTCAAACCCGTGACCCTCGGATTACGAGTCGAACGCTTTAACACGCTTAGCTATGCCGGGACGGGGTGAAATAGGAATTTGTAGCTTAGAAGAAACCCATCTTAAGACAATGAAATGTTGTAAGCGACACTCAGGTGTTTCGGAGGAAAGAGATAAGCGGTTTCACTTAGGATATGTGAAGTAATTAAATGCGTTTTGGAAAGATTGAAAATGTTTTAATTAATATTCGTTCAAAGCAAAACTTTCAATTTAAAAATTATATGTGTGGGTGTTTATTTTTAAATTTCGCGCAAAGCTACGCGAGGGCTATCTGCGCTAGCTGTCCCTAATTTAGCAGTGTAAGACTCGAGGGAAGGCAGCTAGTCATCACCACCTACCGTCAACTCTTGGGCTATTCTTTTACCAAAGAATAGTGGGATTGAACGTCACATTATAACGCCCCCAAGGCCGAAAGGTCGAGCATGTTTAATTGCACCTTTTCTTTATTATTTTTAGTTTATTATTATTATAATTTGCTGTTTTTTTTAATATTTATTCTTCTTCTTTACTTTGAAGAGCAGCCATCTTGGGGCCCGGCATGGCAAAGCGTGTTAAGGTGTGCGATTCCTAATACGAAGGTAGCGAGTTCGCATCTCCGTCGCGCCAAACATGCTCGCCCTTTCAGCCGTGAGGGCGTTATAATGTTTCGGTCGATCCCACTATTCGTTGGTAAAAATTAGGGACGGCTACCGCAAATAGCCCTCAAGACAAACAAGCAGCCATCTTTCCACTTCATATACCACTGTTCCAGTTTCATTGATAAATGTAATTTCTATCATGAATTCATTAATAGAATAATACTGGTATCTCTTCATGCTATTAGAAAAATAAAATTTACCTCCAAAAATATAAAATATGTAGTAAAGTTTTATATTTATAATATCATTTTCAAATAACTAACTATTTAAACAAGTAATAAGAATTCCAACGGAAGTTAACGACTACATTTATATTTTTACTTTTAGGTGGATAGGGTTACTGAAAATATCCTGAATCCAGGAATATTTTTTTCTTGTGAGAAACCACCTTGCCACATCTGGTTGCAGGCAGGGAACGGTGACATAGATGTGGGATGATTTGGGTTCAAGCGCTCATGTCTGTCTCTCGTAATTTCTATTTCTTTTGATTATTTTATAGGTTAATTATTGTTTATGTGAGACTAGTGAACGGAGGTTAAGACTGATAGATTGTATATCCCCACCGCAATGTGGGTTCTACTTTTGCAGTCACCTCCGAAACAAAGGATTCATTTTATATTATACATTATAGCCTGTACCCTGGGGATCCTTTGATTATTGCAGAGTTTTTATTTTTGTGTGGGCTAGTTTTTGTGTATAAACTAACTATATATGTATCTAGATAATATGTTATTTTAACCCAAATACAAGCCTAAACAAGAACAAGTTAAACAAAAAACACTACATCAACTGAAAAGATCCAAGAGTACAAGATACAATGTAGGATTTTAAAATGTACCCTAGGTTTTTGAGGTGGCTGTAAAAGTAGGATCCACATAGCTGTGGGGATACACTGTCTATCATTCTTACCTCCATTCACGAGTCTCACCTAAGAAAAAACAGAATAGCAATAGATATAGGATTAGAAAATATAAATCAGAAGAGCAAGGTGTGGGTACTTGAGCCCACAACGTACCACATCTGTGTCTCCCTTTACTGCCTGCATACTGCTCTCCCAAGTAAAGAATTCATTGAAATAAAAATAAAATTAAAACAATAAAGTATTAACATTTGGAAGTTAGATGAAAATTTACTTCTCGATGTTAACATTCCAGCCAATATGGCAGAAAGGCACTAATTGACAATATACAATGTATATTGTGAAAATTAATTTTAAGAATATAAGTATCCAATAAGCTTCTCTTTTTAAAACAACATTTTTTAAAATTACGTAACAATCTTAAGATGTTATTTTATGGTCATTAGCAGCTATTTACTCGAATCATAAGCTAAAATAAATTTCAATAAACTCGTTCAAATGTTTTCAGAAAAATAAATTCAAAGTTCTAAAAGTGTTATTATGAAAATATGTACGGATACCATTCGTGTAAAAGGAAAATTAAACACCAAACAAACTTTGAAGACTTATCTTAGTATTAAAAGCTACAAGTAAGAAACCAACCACTAGGAGTCTCTGTTATTTAACAACAAACTTGAGAATTAGCTGTAACTCCGAATCTCGTATTGCTGATCATACGTAAAAGAGTTTGAACCAGCTTCGGAAGTGTTATAAATACCGCATTATTTGGGAGGTGTTAAACAACACATTTATTTCTCAGCAATAATAAGACATTAAAATATCAAGTTCGTGATATCTTTGCTTTTTAAGCAATATATTGTGCTATAGCTTCGAGTTCTATCACCTCTTTTAGTAATTTATGTTAGTAGGAGAGTCATGTAATGCCCTTGAACGACTCTCTCAGGTACTGTAATTGAAATGATTTTACTATAATGTATATATATCTACTCACATACTAGTCAAATAGAGAAGGGTATTTAGAAAGTACTAAGTGCTAATGGCCAGAGCAAATCCTAGCTGTAATGGAATGGATTGAAATGGTATACCACCTTTGTGATCCTTTTGTGTAAAATAAATTTTTCTGTGACATTTGTTAAAATCACTAACATATATATTTGAAAATTGCATAATACGTACGTGCAATTTTAATATTGTAATGAATACGTGTGATTTAACGTTTAAGTAGATACAGGATATTACCAGCATCATGGCATTTCCTTTCTTGAATAACATATAAAACATAAATTTTCAGACAACACATTAATATAGAAATCGAAATAAGAGTACAAACTACAATATGGGAAATATAAGTGTACAAAAACATTTATTCACTAGTAAAATAAGAGTACAAACAACAATATGGGAAGTATAAGTGTACAAACACATTTATTCACTAGTAAAATAAGTGTACAAACTACAATATAAATGTACAAAAGACATTTATTCACTGGTAAAATCTTAACCAAAACAATATTAGGATTTATACTTTATTTGATTTTTATTGAATTTCGAGCAAAGCTACACGAGGGCTATCTGTGCTAGCCGTCCCTAAGTTAGCAGTGTAAGACTGAAGGGAAGGTAACTAGTCATCATCATCCACCGCAAACTCTTGGGATATTCTTTTACCAACGAATAGTGGGATTGACCGTCTCATTACAACAGGGCGAGCATGCTAGGTGTGACGTGGATTCGAACCTGGGACCCTCAGATTACGAGTGGAACGCCTTAACACGATTCGCCATGCCGGACCTTTTCATTTTTAACATTTCTAATTATAGTGATTATAATCAGTTTTACGTCCTTAATATCCTTCCTCCGTACTCACAATGCTTAAATCTGAGGATCAGTTTCTCCAAGCAGACAGCTCATTATGTAGTTTTTCGCTAAAAAAACAAAACAAACAGTCTTTGCAATGTATTCTACAAAAGGCTTAGCGGCTAGGTCAGATATAGACTTTCTCTAATTAGGACTACTAACCAGTACACATCGTCTTAAGGACTTTCTTCAGTTCTGAACTAATTAGTGGGACTGACTGTTATTGTTATAACATCTCACAGGTGAAAATATAGAACCTTATATGTTTGTACCTACATCCGGGGTTGTTTATATCTGAGTTTTGCTTCAATTCTAAATTTAAGAAAACAAAGGAAAATACCATACATAAATACATATAAATGTCAGACGATCTGAAATTTCGTTCTTAATCTTTTAAACTTCTATTATAAGGAAGGAAGATAGTATAGAAGCAGTAGAGAAATTCAGTTCACAATCATATAGTGTACATAGAATTAGTAATATAAAGCAAATCAGTCCGTTGTCACGATTTCGAACAAGCGCTGTCTCTTAGTCTGGTCAACAATATGTAAAAGGCTAGTTTCAAGTTGTTATTGCCGAAAATTCCAATGTGGCAGACAGTTCAGGATGTCGAAGGTCAGTGAATAAAACATAAAAGTTTGAAGTTTGAATATTACTGTATTAAAAATTAAAGAGTGGTAGGTTTCTTGTCATAATATTATAGCTTATGCTTAATATAACAGTAACGTTCTTAATGGAAACATTGTTCGAAATTTAAAAGCTTGAAGTAGGACTAACGATTTGTTTAAAGTTGCTAGGCAACGCAAATGCTACCAAGGCTTAGCTAAACTAGTAATAAGGCTTAGCAAAACTAGTAATAAGGCTTAGCTAAACTAGTAATAAGGCTTAGCAAAACTAGTAATAAGGTTTAGCTAAACTAGTAATAAGGTTTAGCTAAACTAGTAATAAGGCTTAGCTAAACTAGTAATAAGGCTTAGCAAAACTAGTAATAAGGTTTAGCTAAACTAGTAATAAGGTTTAGCTAAACTAGTAATAAGGCTTAGCAAAACTAGTAATAAGGTTCGGCTAAACTAGTAACAAGGTTCAGCTAAACTAGTAATAAGGCTTAGCTAAACTAGTAATAAGGCTTAGCTAAACTAGTAATAAGGCTTAGCAAAACTAGTAATAAGGCTTAGCTAAACTAGTAATAAGGCTTAGCTAAACTAGTAATAATTAACGTAGCTCTCAACATCTGTACTTAGTCGATGGAAAATGAATTGAATAGTCAGATAGTTTTAAGTGCGAAATATCACTGAGAGAAGAAACTCTTGGTCAAATGACGTAAACAAAACAGGAAACATTTCAAAAACGAATTTTAAAACTATATTTTTTCCATAGGATTTTGGCAAGATTCATTACAAGGATAATGTTATTGGATGTCAGACCACATAGCTCTCCCAAGTGTAATATTTAAAAGCAATAACTCGAGCCCATAAAATATTTCTAAAGATAAATTTTTGATAATTAAAATAAGAATATATGCAGCACAAATATTCTACACTTTTAAATAATTTCAAAAATCTGGTATGATATTATTTATAAGTTATTCAAATAATAAGACGAAACATTTTATTAAAATAACCACAAAAATTCGTAGTCACGTGAGTCCTATCTATTCTGAATCTACATTAAATATATCCAATTATTATCATCATTTCACGGTAAATTTTACTTACAATTTAAAGGGTTTTACAAATTCATCAAATTCCTTGAATTGTTATTTTGATTAAAACGTTTTAACAAAATCATTCCATAATACTGAAAACATAATCTAATCAGCCACGTAAGTTGAAGTTTCGATAACAAATCGAAAGTATTCGAATGTATACTTAACAGTCATAGTGCGGTTTTTAACCTTAATGCTTTACGTGTTAATGAAGCCTATTATGATCTAACCTGTTGTCGCTCGAATGAAAAGCGTTAACGAAACTGACAATAAGTTTCTTCGTTCAACGACATCGCGAACTAATGATTTCCATGATAGTAGGAGAACCATTACGTCCAAGGTTTGAGCCCGAAAAACGCTGTTGAACAGGTTCTGCATTTTTAGCTATTAACGAGTTATAATCGTGACCGTCATTTCCATTAGTCGAATAAGAGTAACTGTGGTGCAATTGACAA
Organism: Tachypleus tridentatus; assembly: GCF_004210375.1. Classification (NCBI taxonomy): domain Eukaryota; kingdom Metazoa; phylum Arthropoda; class Merostomata; order Xiphosura; family Limulidae; genus Tachypleus; species Tachypleus tridentatus. Next base: position 59,545,141 of record NC_134827.1, read on the forward strand.
CTTGCTTTGAGATGTCGACATCTGAGGGCTTGCTCGGTTTTGAAAATTACAACTAATTTCACCAAAAGATAAAAATTGTTTGGAGTACTTTATATGTCTATTAGTTTTCAAATAGTAAACATTAAAATCAAAATAGCGTTTCCGTTTCTTTCATAGGTAAAAATTACTATTTTGGTCTTTCTCTTCGAGCTATTGTACACATATGTAAATCGAAATAAATAAAATATACATATTATGAAAATATCACCACAATTCATAATTTACATCAGAATATGCGATTAATTTCAACCTCGGAGTTTGATAGCCTCGCAACTGTACTTACAATCTGTATATACATCATTATGGTATATCAGAACTTCAGTACATGTTTTGAATAGTTGAAAAAAAAAACCTGTTTTGCACACCTTGTTATATCTGTACTAAATGATAAAGGATTTTATTGTGTTACGTTGAATGTGATAAACTCAGTGATTAATATTTGTTGAGTTTTCATTTATCCTACAACACCCAAGCTATTATGTTTCTGATATTATGTGGGTATCACTAAACCCGTGTTTTGTTGTATTTTGCTGTAATTTCTTACTTTGTTAAAACTCTACTGTTTAATTACGAACACAAATTCGGGCTGACGTTCATATATATTACATCGCGAGGTATTTCTTGATTCTCCTAATATATATTATATTATATTATATTATATTATATTATATTATATTATATTATATTATATTATATTATATTATATTATATTATATTATATTATATTATATTATATTATATTATATAAGTAAGTTTTTGATTATTACTTTTGTTTTCTATATTGTTAAACACAGAATTGCATGATGGGTATCTGTGTTTTGAAATATTGAAATTACAGTTTTAGCGTTGTAAGCTCACGGGCCTACCGTTAGGCCACTTGGGACTTGTAAGGATTAAGATAAGAGATTAGGCCTACTAACAAATTCCACTGTAATACTGTATTACCACCCATTTTTCATCATTTCAAAAATATTAAAAATATAGTTTAGTTTGTTTGCAGTTAAGCACAAAGCTATACAATAGGTTAGCTGATATCTGCCAACAACGAGTATCAAAACCCGATTTCTTGTCGTGTAGGTCTGCAGACATGTTATGGCACTGAGAAGAAAAAAAATATCTTCCAACCCTTGACCTTGAAAAACAAAAACAAAATTCTAGTTTCTAATAAAGCAACAAAATCTTCCAGTCCTTGACCTCAGAAATCAGTTTTGAAGTTTCTAACAGAACAATGTCAAGAACGAAACGTCTTTTTATTTTCTGAGCCAAATTGAGTATAGCAATAGCATCAGACGATGCCAGGTTAACTTAACTAGATGTAACTGTGTAATAGTAGATGTTGTACTAGGTGTATCCAATAATAAATAAGTTTTAACTGGATACTTCTTTTAATTATTTAGTTATACTGGCGTTCCTCATTTCAACCACATCCTTGTATTTTCATTTATCGATTTTGATGTTAAAGTTCTTTGAATTTTACTTTCTGTTGTTGGATTTTAAATTTTTAGCTGTAGTAAAGCATAAAATGTATAATAGTTTGTTCGAATGTTATTGTCTCTATACGAAGAGGCCCGGCATGGCCAAGCGTGTTAAGCAGTGCGACCCGTAATCTGAGGGTCGCGGGTTCAAATCTCGGTCGCACCAAACATGCCCGCACTTTCAGCCGTGGGGGCGTTATACTCTGACGGTCAATCCCACTATTCGTTGGTAAAAGAGTATCCCAAGAGTTGGCGGTTGGTGGTGATGACTAGCTGCCTTCTCTCTAGTCTTACACTGCAAAATTAGGGACGGCTAGCGCAGATAGCCCTCGAGTAGCTTTGCGCGAATTTCAAAACCACGAAAACAAACTACACGAAGACTAGTTCCAGTTTGTCACCTCAGGAATTACTTACAACCTAACTCTTTAATCTAATGATCTTCGACATCACAGTTGAGTGTGGAATATCTTTTTAAAATCTGACGTAATTCTGTCGTAAACTTAGGGGTTTAAAACCTTTTCGTTTTATGTGAAATCAACTCTGTTATCCAGTCGGAGTATTTTCAGAAATTATGTACATTTTGCAGAAAGTTTCTATTTAACTTCCTAATTATACATGAGAATTTGAGGCCGTGGTATGAAACTGACGGTTAGTATAGACCATAGAGGTATCATGTGTCTCTGTGGGAAGGTAATTACTTTTTGTAAAGCAGTAATGAAAAAAATATGTAAAAGTTCGTACGTATATTAAGTAAAAAATACACTCGAATCAATTTAAAATATAATACCAAATACAGATACTAAAATTCACGACTTATTCACTCAACTCAACTGTTAATTGAAACACGATATTCAAGTGACAAAACAACAAAGTAATTATCATATAAACTTGAATGGATGATGAAGCCACTTGATTCACTTCAAAGGTAATCTTATTGCCTGATGTGTGATTGTTCCTGATGATATATATTTTCAGGTGTGAATAAATTCATGTATATATATACACATATATGATTTTGTTGTTGTTGTTTTTTTACAGTAATTACACAACGGGATAGCCAGGGGGGTTAAGGCGTTTGACTCCTAATCCGAGGGTCGCGGGTTCGAATCCCTGTCACACCAAACATGCTCGTCCTTTCAGCCGTGGGGGCGTTATAATGTGACAGTCAATCCCACTATTCGTTGTTAAAAGAGTAACAAAACAACACGAGAGCTATCTGCGCTACCTGTCCCTCAGTTAGCAATGTAAGACTAGAGAGAAGGCAACTAGTCATCACCACTCACCGCCAACTCTTGGGCTACACTTTTACCAACGAATAGCGGGATTGACCGTACATTATAACGCCCCCACGGCTGAAAGGGCGAGCATTAATGATGTGACGGGGATTCGAGCTCGCGACCCTTGGATTGCAAGGCTAGTGCCTTAACCACCTGGCCATGCCGGGGCCTTTAGGTAGGGTTAGAATAAATTAATCTGAGACTTTTACCCCTTTTTATTAGTTAAAGTTTTGTGCGCCAGAAATACTAAGCACGAGGCGCACGTGCACCGAATTCAACTTCATTACCAATCAGGATCTCTACCAGCCTAACCCCAAATTGAAATTATTTGTGGCAGGATTAGAGTAAATTAATCTATGAGACATTGGGCGTGGTTAAATACATCAATCCAAAGGGTTTGACCTCCTTAGGCTAAAACTAATTATTTCTGAAATCGGTAAAGAAATGACGAAGCTGTAAGCTAATAGTTTGCACTTGAAGAAACCTCAGAAACAGTCTAAGAGCCTTTATGCCGCGGCTAAAATCATTCTCTTCTTCGTTTCTTTTATTTTCAGAAATATTCAAAACAGTCAATAGATACAACTTTTGAAAATGTAGGGTCCGCTAGTCTATAGAAGGCTTTTATATCTTTATCATCTGTTTTGTATCTTCATAACATACCTTTTCAGTAATATTTCTCTTGGATAATTTCTCATCGTAATGTAGTTTTAAGCTTATTGGATATTAAACCTTCGTTCAGTACCCTTCTATATTTAAATTTTCTATTGGACTGTAATTTGTACGACCATAAAACACGTTCCTGTGATCTTTTTATTACCACAGTTCACACTTTAGTACACATACACATCTTTATATTACTCAGCGCCTTGGTGCTATTTAAGCAGTTATGAAGGCCATTTCACTTTTTTTGTACACCATATTTCCCGAATTAAATATAATATTAAGCGAACGTAAGCAAGACGTAGTTTTAATAGAATATATTTCGATTTAATCAACTAGAAGAATTCCTACTTTTCTTTCTCATAATTTTTATTATCATTCTGCTTGTGGAGTGCTAATAAATCCATTACAATATTATAAATTAATATGTAATTATTCATTGAAAACAAGTGGGCTTTAATCACTACTTCTCAGGGCGCGGCATGGCCCAGCGTGTTAAGGCGTTTGACTCGTAATCCCAGGGTCGCGGGTTGGAATCCCGGTAATAACACAAAACAGGCTCGCCCTTTCAACCGTGGTGGCATTATAATGTGACGTTAAATCTCACTATTCGTTGGTAAAAAGAGTAGCCCACGAGTTGGCGGTGGGTGGTGATGACTAGCTCCCTTCCCTCTAGTCTTACACTGCTAAATTAGGGACGGCTAGCGCAGATAGCCCTCGAGTAGCTTTGCGCGAAATTCAAAAACAAACAAACACTGCTTCTCACATAGCATAGCTCTTCGGTAGTGGAGGCTTAGTTTGACAAACGAGAGGCTTTGTGTTAATGAAATGTATTAATGAATTACGTGCATAACTCGAGATATTCTACTGACGAATTTATGTCATTATTTATTTTATCGCTGATATTGGTAAAAGGACACATACACACATAGATACATATATATCATTCAAAGGGCTTATATTAGAATTCCAGTTTGATTAGAAGAAAACTTAGAACATTTTATTATTTTCTATTCTTCGTTTGACCTGCATAACTCAAGGTATACTGCTAGTTCATAATTTCTGCAGCTTTTAGCGAGATATTTGGTATGAGTAAAGTGTTATGTATCATCTTATACTATAGAGTTGTTTCGTCCTGGTCAAATATTTTGTATTCTGTTAGAGAGGAGCCCGGCATGGCCCAGCGTGTTAAGGCGTTTGACTCGTAATCCCAGGGTCGCGGGTTCAAATCTCGGTCGCACCAAATATGCCTGCAATTTCAGCCGTGGGGGCGTTATACTCTGACGGTCAATCCCACTGTTCGTTGGTAAAAGAGTAACCCAAGAGTCGACGGTGGGTGGTTATGACTAGCTGCCTTCCCTCTAGTCTTACACTAAGCCCGGCATAACCAAGCGTGTTAAGGCGTTCGACTCTTAATCCGAGGGTCGCGCGTTCGAATCCCGGTCGCACCAAACATAGTCGCCCTTTCAGCCGTGGGGTCGTTATAATGTGACGGTCAATCCCACTATTCGTTGGTAAAAGAGTAGCCCAAGAGTTGGCGGTGGGTGGTGATGACTAGCTGCCTTCATTCTAATCTTACACTGCTAAATTAGGGACGGCTAGCGCAGATAACCCTCGAGTAGTTTTGCGCGAAATTGAAAACAAACAAGTTAGAGAGGTGTTTGATCTAAGTCAAATACTCTGTATCCTGTTAGTGAGACGTTTCGACTGAATCAGACATTATACAGTCTATTAATGATGTGTTTCTTGCAAGTCAAACATTTTGTACAAATTTGATAAAAGAATAAAACAAACAATATCGTTATTAGCTTGTTATTACAACTTGCAGACTAGCAGAATTGAAAAATTAATTTAGATTAGTAACAATGTTTAAGATTAGACGATCTTTGATATGGAATAATAAGCAAAATGAGTACTTAATAAGTTTAAAATTATTTTGCTTATAAAATTCAATAATTCCTATGAATCTTGTTCCTAAACTCTTGTTAATAATCCATCTACATTTTCCAATTAATTATTATTATATGAAATTCATAACATTACATTTTCTCAGATATTTAGACTCAGGTTAACACTATTTTCGAATTTTTCGTAGTTTATTTGCTGTAATAAACAAATTATAAGATTATATCTGAAGTTTCTAAGCATATGTTTGTGTTTTCACAATGAATAAGTGTAGAAGAGATAAAATTAAAAATAAATTCAGAAATTTAAATAGACTAGTATTACAGAAGATTTAAAAGTTTGTCAACTAGGAAATTAGAACATCCAAAATGTGGCTAGAAATATAAAAATTAGGAGTGAGGATTCTTTAAAGTACATCAGGAATAAATGAAATATGAGGATGGAGATAGGACCCTTGAGGGATGGAGGTAGGGCACTGGAGGGATAGAGATAGGACCCTTGAGGGATAGAGGTAGGACACTGGAGGGATAGAGATAGGACCCTTGAGGGATAGAGATAGGACACTGGAGGGATAGAGATAAGACCCTTGAGGGATAGAAATAGGACACTGGAGGGATAGAGATAGGACCCTTGAGGGATAGAGATAGGACACTGGAGGGATGGAGATAGGACCCTTGAGGGATAGAGATAAGACCCTTGAGGGATGGAGATAGGACCCTTGAGGGATAGAGGTAGGACCCTTGAGGGATGATAAAGCAAGACTCGTGTATGATGATTATAAAATGACTAGGTTATTAATTTCTGCTTCCTTTTCAGTTTCTACTCGTGAATACTTGAGCAGTATTCTTCATCTTGAACAGTTGATAGATGAAAACAGAGTTGAACAAGACAATTACACAAATTCTAAGCTTGTTAAAACAAAATTGGGAAGTTTAAGGAATCATAAAGATCCTAGGCCAGACATTATCTCCCTGAGGGTTTTAAAGGAGGTTAAGGATTGGATATGTGGTCCAATTGTCACAGTTTTGCAAGTCTTTAAATAGTGGATAAAGTACCAATAGATTGGATATTAACTAATTTCACTCCAATCTTCATGGGAAATAATATAAGTTGTACCAGTAATTACAGGCCTATTAGTCTTACATCAGTTGTGGGAAAAGCTTTAAAAAAATCTGAAAAATATATTTTACAAAGTTAAATTAACTAATTTTAGCTGATGATTTCACTTAGGGAAAATCTTTTCTTACAAGTATTGTGAAACGCTTTGAAAACGTATCTGCACATGTGCACGAGGGTAAAGGTGTGGATTTGGTATATCTGGATTTTCAGAAAGCATTTGACAAAATACCGCTTATGCTTGTAAAGAAACGTATTTCTATTGCTGTAAGAGATGAGTTAACTAAATGGATAGAAGAGTGGCTGGATGGAAAGGAAGCAGAGGGTTGTTATAAATGAAGTTCAATCAGACTGGATTAACATTACAATTGGTGTATCTCAGGGGTGAGTCTGAGGACCGTTGCTCTTTCTAATTTACATTAACATGAAATAATTAACAATAAATTACTTACATTTGCTGATAATATTAAGATGGCAGTGAAGAGGATGCTGCTATACAAAAAGATTTGCATCATTTAGTGAATTGGGCAAATAAATGGAGATGGATTTTAATTATAGTAAATGCAAGATTATTAATATTATAACATGAAACTAATTTGGATTGGAATAACCATAACAGTGGCATGATAAACAAGGATCTTGATAAAATGGTTGACCAGTCTCTTAAGCGATTCAGGTATTGTGCTATTGCGAATGAAAGAGCAAATAGGAAGTTAGTTTATATCTATAGAAATATTTAATACAACTCTAAATAAGTTTAAATTTCACTATATAGGTCATTGGCTAGGCCACATTTAAGGTAGTGTGTTCAGCTTTGGTGTCCTTATTTTAGGAAAGACATTAAATTGTTGGAGAGGGTTCAGAGGAAGGTTACTGAAAGGATATTTGAAATGGAGAGAATGCCATATGAGGAGACATTAAGATCTTTAAAATCATTTTATCTCAAACGAAATTATTATAGAAAATCTGATTGAAGTGTTTAAGATTGTAAAATGAATTGATAATGTTGAAGCATCAACATTTTTTATACTTGACAGTGAGAATTTTAAAACTAGTGGATACGAATATCGACTTAGGTAAGGTATAAGCCATCTTCAGCTAAGATAATTTTATTTTTGTTGGTTGGTCTATGAAAAATCTGAGTGAATTTAAAGAAGAACTTTGAGGATGATAAGGGTTAGCTTTAATTTTTGTAAATTTATCTCTTTTTAGTTTTAGTTTGGTTCAGAGGACGGGACAGCCGAGATGGACCAACTGGTTCTTTGTTTTCTTAAACATAATGTTATATTAAATGCATATATGCTTTCAAAGGTTATGCTAGTTAAAGCATTTATGACGATAAACGAAAGAGTAAATCCAAATTAGAGAAAGTGGAATGGTTAAAATCTGAAAAGAAAAGTACATCTCTACCTGCATACTCACATGACAGAATCTGTATCTAGTACGTTTATGTGATCGTGTTTGGAAAAAGAGATTTTTCCTGTTAGAACATGCACTCTATATTTGTTAACATTAGGATACTTCGTCATTGTATGAGAGACGCTAGCACAATTAAAGCAATTGAATATCAAAGTTCAGAGCTGCATTCATTCGCACCAGTTAAGCTCGGTCAATGACAATGTTTATCACTAGATGGAGCTTTATATGATTCGAGATAGGGAAGATTGGCGCATTGTACCAATTCTCCACTCAATCAAATTTTTTGATTGCTAAATCCAACACACATTTTATTCAATGTTTCCCATTTGTAGACTGGGAAATATGAACGTATTATGTTGGAACAAATAAATAAACCACATTTCACGTCTACAAAAATTAAATCTAACTTAATTAATGCCGTTATGGTATTCACGCTTATCTCTAGAAAGTTAATATAAATATTTATTTCAAATCCGATACAACTCCATACTTGTCGTGGCTAAACACTTACCTCTACTTACGCGTCATGTTGTGGACAGTGTCCCTCTAGCTTTGAAAATGTATTTTATTGTATAATATATCTCAAATTCTAGAAGCTTCCACGCTTAAAACTTTTCAGTAATTTTTTACTAAAGACGTTCCAATGAATACAATAGATTCTGGTGTTGCATTCTATCAGTGACAAATTTACTAAGTCTCATCGTTGCTGTGATTAGAAACAATATATTTTATCAGTACAATATACCTAGGGGTAAGAAGTTGTATTTATTTTACCATAATCTGTATTTTGTGTTTATAGCCACTAACTTTCATTTTTGTGACAGCGCGGGCTGATTGTTAAGGCGCTCGTTTTGTAGTCTGAGGATCGTGAATTCGAATATCTGTCAGTAAAAATACTCGCTTCATTAATATTAGGGACGTTACCAGTAAAGGTCAATACCACTATTCGTTGATAAAATAGTAGCCTAATAGTCTATCACTCCTAAAATAGGGACAGCTATTACGGATATGTCTCGTGTAACTGCGCGAACTAAAATGTAAAAAAAAATCAAGTTTGTAAATTCGTCTTAAAAACATTGATGAAGTAAGCTAGCTAATAAACATATACCTACTTATCATAAAGTCAAGATGCATTTACAACGCAACTGTATAAAGATTGATCGCGTGTGAAACTCGAGTTATTTAGAATGTTTGTTTGTTTACTTTTTGAATTTCGTGCAAAGCGACACGAGGGTTATCTGCGCTAGCCGTTCCTAATTTTGCAGTGTAAGACTAGAGGGAAGGCGGGTAGTCATCACCACCCACCGCCAACTCTTTGGTTATTCTTTTACCAACGAATATTGGGACTGATAGACACATTATAATGACCCCACAGCTAAAAGGGCGAGCATGTTTGGTGCAACAGAGATTCGAACACGCGAGAAATAAGTTCATAAATTAAGAGTCGAACGCCTTGACTAACCTGTCCATGCCGGGCCGCTATTTAGAACGAATATGGAAATAATTTTAAAATGTTAAATATATATATATAATATTACTTTACTTTGAGCAAAGAAACAAATGTTTTAGTCCAAGCAGGAGTCTCTGAGGAAACTATAACATTAGTCATTAGTTTTCAATCTACCTGATCAAGGTGAGTATTGCTTGTATCGTAAACTTGTCATTTAGTCCTTTCAAAAGAGATTGATTAATCCACTTAAGCAGGGCCTAACCATGGCAGTGTAAGTACGAGACTTTCTGACATTGATTTATCTTTCGTCACAGAAAATGAAGTGAGTTTATCGAACTCGTCTTGCGACTTGAATACGATTATAAGAGAGAAAAGAGTTAATATCTCTTAGGAACATTCTTCTTTGCAAATTGGACGATGTTTCTGACTCCCTCTGAATACGCTTTTTGTTAATATCTTCACGCTAGAGGGCTTCTTTACAGTTTATTATCCTTTAAAACAAAGGGATCAGAGACCAGATAATTTTTTTTTAAAGTATCAATGTTATGGAGCGTAGCCTTGTTTAATATCCGACGGACTGGTTGTCACGTATAAAGGTAAAATACGCTTAACATATCATTATTTACAAAACATTAACTCACAATCAATACTAATACTCTCTTATAGATTTTCAAGGTAAAAGCTGCATCATACAATAAAACAATTTGTTTTTCTTTCGGAGTTACTTATTTTCAGCAAATAGAAAATAATTAATGTATACAACTTCAATGTTGTTAACAAGCACGGAAGATTAAAAAGTCGAAATTTATTAATTAGAAAAAAGAAACGTAATGTTATCGTAATAAAATACATCAGTGTTTTCATCTGGTTGATGCACTGAGATTGTAATTCAAAAGTCTAATCTATAGCAGTAATAAATCTAAGCTGTTTTCATTTCGGAATTATTTTTTGAAAAATAGTATACCTTAGTAGTGTAACAGTTACTAAAAGCTTGATGGATAGATTAATCAGGCGTGTAAACCAAGGGTATTTGGAATAGTTTTAATATCCGACGGACTTATCGTTTAAGTTCAATTCTAAACAAGTAGAGCGCAGTTTGATCGTGTGTGAAAGCTCTAAACCAGGTTTGAAACCGTGAGATACGATGAGAAATTTCCTGCAATTTAATCTTTTGTGCATTATAAGAGTAATAGTCAATCCCTTTGTGTGAATGGTGGGTGATTCTGACTGAATGCCTCCTCTGTGGTCAGTAGTACAAAAATTAAAGACGGTGGTAGTTGGTCTTACTGGCTTTTGTGTAAGTTGGTTTGTTATTTTGAATTTCGCACAAAGTTACTCGAGGGCTATATGTGCTAGCCGTCTCTAATTTAGCAGTGTAAGACTAGAGGGAAGGCAGCTAGTCATCACCACCCACCGCCAACTCTTGGGCTACTCTTTTATCAACGAATAGTGGGATTGACCGTCACATTATAATGCCCCCACGGCTGAAATAGCGAGCATATTTGACGCGACGGGGATGCGAACCCGCGACCCTCGGATTACGAATCGCACGCCTTAACACGCTTGGCCATGCCGGGCCCCTTTTGTGTAAGTAAAATAACTTAGTTAGTACATTATATATTTAACAGTGTGAAGCACTTACATGACGTTTTACGTACAACAGATGGCGAAACAATAAACCACGCAACGTTACTTTTTATATACATACCATTTGTTTTTGTTTGTTTGTTTATGATTTTAGCGCAACGCTACATAACCAGATGACAATCGACCCGTAATCTGGAGGTTTGAATCTCATTCATATCATATATGCTCGCCCCTTTAGCCGTGGGGGCGTTATAACGTGACGGTCAATCCCAATATTTATTGGTAAAAAGAGTATGTCAAGGGTTGGCGGTGGGTGGTGATGACTAGCTGCCTTCTCTCTAGTCTTACACTGCTAAATTAGGGTCGGTTAGCGCAGCTAGCCCTGCGCGAAATTCAAAACAAACTTACCAGTGTTTAGTTAGTGCTAATCTGTGAGTATGTTAAATAGAAGTGAAGCATTTCATGAAACTATCATATTGCTGACCAGTGTTTAGTTAGTGCTAATCTGTGAGTATGTTAAATAGAAGTGAAGCATTTCACGAAACTATCATATTGCTGTGATGTTCAGCATATTATGTACAGTATACTGGTTCTCTACGACCAACATTCGCAGCAGAAAACAGACGATATATTACATCTATTCTTCTTTCTTGAATTGACTTAGTAAAAAACTGGAAAACCAACTGAGTGATACCACACGATACGCGGAAAGTTTGTTTAAAATATAGGAAAGGATTTACATTTCTTGTAACACACGCAACATGATTTTATTTGCTTAACATGGAGATACTAACATTTCTTGTAACACACGCGTACCCAACATGATTTTATTTGCTTAACGTGGAGATACTATAAGAGATTGTGTGTTTGAAGAGAGTATGTGTGTTTTTCGTATAGCAAAGCCACAAAGTGCTATCTGCTCAGCCCACCGAGAGGAATAGAACCCCTGATTTCAGCGTTGTAAATCCTGAGACATATCGCTGTACTAGCGTGGGGCCTGAAGAGAGTAACATTCATGTTTTATTAAATCATGTACTCAGCAGATTTCGAATAAGTCTATCTGATTATCCGTTTAGATTATAAAATAACACCAACAAAAAAAAACCCACTTTATTTTGTTAAACCTAATATTAGTAAACGTGCCTGGAAAATAGATTATAGTGATTTAGGAAAAAAAAGATAACATATACTGTCGTATTGGTCATTACGTTATACAAGGTTTCTAAGTTAAATATCATACAAGAAAAGTGTCATAATATTTCTTTATGTGTTGCATGGCTACCTATTGATTGACTAATGTGTTCCTATTGTTCTGTGTTTGTTAATCTATGATACGCACCACTCTCGCTATCCCACCGCTATCTTCCAAACTCAAGATATACAAGGAAGCCATTAATTGGAACAATATGACGTTTCGTGCCAAAGTACGTTTATAAGAGGCACCATACAATAATTTATAAATATAATAGCGAGAGGATATTCTAAGTTTTAAATGACGGATTAATTCTATGTTGATACTGTATATGCGTACACTTAATGACATCTAAAAAACAAGTATGTTTTTAAGATATATCATTTAATAAGGCTAATATTAATGTTTTCCTAATTCAAACCAAAAACAAATATTCGTAATTTTAGAAGGAAAAATATTATTTAAATAAACAGCTAAAAACAAAACCGTAGTTTCATTTATTGTACATTATGTTATAAAGAAAGATATAGTTGTTCAAATCTAAGCGATTTTTAATAAATATACGTGTGTAAATGTGTAAAATAGATTTTGTTAGGAACTCTGAATTCGAACGTTTAAATTTTGTTACTTATCGTGTACCCAAATCGTATTTTTATATATGTGTATTATGTATCTGTTTATTCCAAAGTGCATATTAGGTATCTCTACTTAGTTATTGGATTACCAGATTATTTTAGTTTAACATAAGATATCTTATATTTTCACACTTTTAATTCTAATTTGGTGAGTAAACTCACTTCAATTTTCTTATATGAAACTAAAGAGTTTTCTCCACGTCTTGAGAAATAACATTTATTTTAAAGTCTTATAAATAGGAAGCTGTTGAATTCATTTGAATCACCGCCAGTAAAATGAGATTAACCAGTAATATTTTAATAATGAAAAAGTCCTTTAGGGCGAGATAATTTTGCACCACCTAACCCAGTAATATTCATTATAAATATACATCAAAATACATGGTTCTAGTAATATAAAATACATTAACGGTAAATATGCGATCAAATCATGACTTTTATAATAATAATTTAATTAATACAAGTGAAAAACAATAAGACTAAAACTAAAACACTCCTCCTATCAGACAAGATCCAAACACAGGTGTTAAAACTAAAACACTCCTCCTATCAGACAAGATCCAAACACAGATGTTAAAACTAAAACATTCCTCCTATCAGACAAGATCCAAACACAGATGTTAAAACTAAAACACTCCTCCTATCAGACAAAATCCAAACACAGATGTTAAAACTAAAACACTCCTCCTCTCAGACAAGATCCAAGCACAGATGTTAAAACTAAAACACTCCTCCTATCAGACAAGATCCAAGCACAGATGTTAAAACTAAAACATTCCTCCTATCAGACAAGATCCAAGCACAGATGTTAAAACTAAAATATTTCTCCTATCAGACAAGATCCAAAAACAGATGTTAAAAATAAAACATACCTCCTATCAGACAAGATCCAAACACATATGTTAAAACTAAAACATTCCTCCTATCAGACAAGATCCAAACACAGATGTTAAAACTAAAACATTCCTCCTATCAGACAAGATCCAAACACAAATGTTAAAACTAAAACATTCCTCCTATCAGACAAGATCCAAACACAGATGTTAAAACTAAAACATTCCTGCTATCAGACAAGATCCAAAAACGATGTTAAAACTAAAACAATTCTCCTATCAGACAAGATCCAAGCACAGATGTTAAAACTAAAACAATCCTCCTATCAGACAAGATCCAAGCACAGATGTTAAAACTAAAACATTCCTCCTATCAGACAAGATCCAAGCACAGATGTTAAAACTAAAACACTCCTCCTATAAGACAAGATCCAAGCACAGATGTTAAAACTAAAACATTCCTCCTATCAGACAAAATCCAAGCACAGATGTTAAAACTAAAACACTCCTCCTATCAGACAAGATCCAAGCACAGATGTTAAAACTAAAACATTCCTCCTGTCAGACAAGATCCAAGCACATATGTTAAAACTAAAACATTCCTCCTATCAGACAAGGTCCAAAAACAGATGTTAAAACTAAAACAATCCTCCTATCAGACAAGATCCAAGCACAGATGTTAAAACTAAAACACTCCTCCTATCAGACAAGATCCAAGCACAGATGTTAAAACTAAAACATTCCTCCTATCAGACAAGATCCAAGCACAGATGTTAAAACTAAAATATTTCTCCTATCAGACAAGATCCAAAAACAGATGTTAAAAATAAAACATACCTCCTATCAGACAAGATCCAAACACATATGTTAAAACTAAAACATTCCTCCTATCAGACAAGATCCAAACACAGATGTTAAAACTAAAACATTCCTCCTATCAGACAAGATCCAAACACAAATGTTAAAACTAAAACATTCCTCCTATCAGACAAGATCCAAACACAGATGTTAAAACTAAAACATTCCTGCTATCAGACAAGATCCAAAAACGATGTTAAAACTAAAACAATTCTCCTATCAGACAAGATCCAAGCACAGATGTTAAAACTAAAACAATCCTCCTATCAGACAAGATCCAAGCACAGATGTTAAAACTAAAACATTCCTCCTATCAGACAAGATCCAAGCACAGATGTTAAAACTAAAACACTCCTCCTATAAGACAAGATCCAAGCACAGATGTTAAAACTAAAACATTCCTCCTATCAGACAAAATCCAAGCACAGATGTTAAAACTAAAACACTCCTCCTATCAGACAAGATCCAAGCACAGATGTTAAAACTAAAACATTCCTCCTGTCAGACAAGATCCAAGCACATATGTTAAAACTAAAACATTCCTCCTATCAGACAAGGTCCAAAAACAGATGTTAAAACTAAAACAATCCTCCTATCAGACAAGATCCAACACAGATGTTAAAACTAAAACATTCCTTCTATCAGACAAGATGCAAGCACAGGTGTTAAACCGTCCAAGCAACTCTGAAGAATCAGTTAAGGATTAGACTTAGGATGTTTCAACTCAAAGTGTCTCCGCTCTTACTGGTTCTCACTGTCTGTAGCTAGTTGTGAGAACAGTAGTTACCCTTAATATGTGGATGTAAAATGACCTTAATGTAAAAGTAAACCACCCTAAATTTATACAACGTATAACCCTAAACATCCATCCTTTTTTAATAGAGCGAAATGCAGTAAGGATTGGATCTATCTAATTCTACGTTTGGAACCTGCGACCACAGACACTTTCCACTATGAGTTAATAATGACTTCAGGTACTGGTAATGAAAATAGTATTTTGTTACCTTTATAAATCTAATAGTGAACGTTTTTGATTATTATATATATTAATATATATAATAAATATAGTTGTTGTTTTTTGAAGTTTTTTTGCTTACATTTATTCCAATTTATGCAAAGTGAAACATAACTATACATTGTTTCAAAAAGTATATATATATATAATTTTTTAACGACTAGGACTAAAACAATTTTTGGTTTAAAGAATGATATAGTTTGTAAATACCTTCTTTTATATATCATTAAAACACTTCCAGGTATTAGGAACATGTTGAATGTAATACACACTATTATTAAACACCGTAAGGAACATGTTGAATGTAATACACACTGTTTCACCTACCTTTGTCAGTTGCACCAAAGCAGTGTTGAAAAGACGAAACCAGCATCAAAAGAAGACTCGGAATCCCACTAGGTGACATTTTCAAACAGTTGCTTATTCAAGAAGGGTTTGTGTGTGTTTTAGACTTTACAATTTATAAAATATGACCATCCGTGTTACACTTTAGAAAGCTTCCGTTTCTTGAAAGCGGAGAGTAACTAGGTATTGTATCCTAACAAGTTTCTATTCACGACTCTGACCACTGCTGTTTCTCTAATAACGAATCACTTTGCAACCTCACAAGCGTTTCAAGAAATATATATGTAACCAAACCATTCGGTTTCAGCAGATAGGTAGATACGCTAGAGGCGTACGAAGATGTGAGCTGTGGGTTTGACGGCGGCTACCGCAACTTTAATCATTGATTGCTGTCGCTCAGCGCCCTCTACACCAATAAACTCATGGTACGCATATCCTTCAACGCTCTCAAGAGAGCAAATTTACTGAGGGATTTATCACATCCTAAGTGAAGCAAACAAATCTGTACACATATATATATATATATATTACAGCTGTTGTTTCTATTTTGTTGGTAGTTTGTATAACGTGCAAAAGCATTAATCCACGCTACAGAAATATTCTATTTCTGGTAAGGACCGGTGTTATAATAGAGAATGATACTAAGCCTGACTAATTCAGACAAAACCCATATTTCAGAATTTACTCTTATTTACAATGACTACAGAAAATAGTCAGGAAGACGCATGGGTGATTTCCAACAAACAAACAGGATCTTGCTGTTAAAAAGTTTTGTTATATATTATTCACGAGAGCATCACGAGACCATACGTAGGTGTTTTGTCATATTCTAACTTCGACCACGTGGGTTTTCTTTTATACGATAAAATTAACACCGTTTCTTTGAAATTGTTTGTACGAAAATTAGTTGTACAAACCTAACAACAACAGGAAATTACGAAACGCTTTCTGAATACCGGAAAAAAAAAAACATCTGTAAATGTAGGTAATCGATTAAATATATGTATATATACATATAATAAAGATATAAAATGTATTCTAAACTTGATCGCTAACGGACGTTTTCCGCAACTATCAAAAAACAAGATATAAATATCAATCGGATAATTGTATCCAAACGCATAACAAAAGAAACATATGGAAATAATAATAAGTGTAAACAAACAAACAATAGGTGGTATGTAACCACGTATTAGTATTCAGAAAGCCTGGAAGATAGCTTAGCTATATTATATTTATGTTCTTGTATTTTATATCAGGATATCCTTAGAGGTGCTTGCGGTCGGGTTTCTTATCCCATCTTTGGTCTTATTGCTAAGTAACGTTTTTCATAAGTGCCTGGAACAGTGGATGTGTTGTGTAGTTAGAATTATATGGGTTAACACTCCAGAATCAGGCCTGTGTTAAACACTCAGTTAAACACCATTTAATAGGTTACAGATCTTTCGTCATTTATTTTTAACTCTTTGTGTTTTGTTTTTGCGCTTGTTTGATATTTTTAACACTTATTTCACATAATCTTTCATTGTTTGAAAGTAAGTACAAAGCTACACAATCGGCTATTTGTGCTCTGCCCACAACGGGTATCGAAACCCGGCTTTACTACAACTGAAAAGAGACGACTAGAATATAAAATGTAATTGAAAATAATTAATTATTCAATTTATTATTCATATAACAAATTCAGCAGAATCAGATAAATCTGGAGGAAACGAATTTGTCGTTTGTGTGAAAGTAATCCTCACTTTATATGTGTTGTGTCAGTTACGTGACTAAACAGAGATAGTTGACCTAGTGTAAGTTATAGAGCATAAATTAACAGACAACATGAAATATGAGGTCACTTAATAAAAGCTTTGAAAACAAATAAATGCAGTAACATTTTCAAGAAAATAGTTTCTAACTTTAAACCGTGATTACTATTAAAAAGTTTGTTTGTTTTTATTTCAAGCAAAGCTAGACGGGGGCCGTTTGCGCCAGCTGTTCGTAATGTAGCAGTGCAAAAGCTAGAGGGAAGGCAGCTAGTCATCACCACCCACCGCCAACTCTTGGGCTACTCTTTTACCAACGAATAGTGGGATTCACCGTCATATTATAACGCCCCCACGGTTGAAAGGGCGAGCATGTTTGATGCGACCGGGATTCGAAACCGCGACCCTCAGATTACGAGTCAAAAGCCTTAACCCACATGGCCATGCCGGGTCTAGTGTAAGACTAGAGGGAAGGCAGCCAGTCATCACCATCCACCGCCAACTCTTGGACTACTCTTTTACCACCGAATAGTGGGATTGACCGTCACATTATAACACCCTAACGGTTGAAAGGGCGACTATGTTTGGTGCGACCCTCGGATTACGAGTCGACGCCTTAACACGCTTGGTCGTGCCGGGCCACCGTAAAATCCGAGCAAATATTCATTTTCTTTATATTATCTGATAATAATTCTCTCCACCTACGTTTATGTCTTAAAACGAATTGATATTAAATTTCATTAAAGCGCCATCTAGCATTGATTTAGTTTTTTTGTGTAAAACATTTTGTCAATGTCATAAAGCAGGTAACTATCTGATGCGTTAATATGAAACCCTCAATAAAAATATGTTTTTGTTTGGTTTTTGTTACTGTTGTTTAAAAAGAGTTTTTGTTATATTGAATTACAATTCGTTAAAACCTTAATAATATTCAGAAAACAATGATTTTATTGAGATAATATAATACCCAATGTGAATAATAATTATGTAATTACTAAAATATTAAATTATGCGATTAACTTTTCTAATTTTCGTTCTTAAATTTTCGTCACAAATGTTCCCAGAGAATGTTTGTTATAGTATTCATGCTAAGCTATGTTAACACATTCCGTTAGAGGTTAGTTTTAGATGTTAGATAATAAACCATTTCTCAGATGTCATTTAGCTCACTACATCCATTGTAGTCATTGTTTTCGTTTACGTCAGTCTTATATTACGTTTTCTGCAGTTAATAAAGTAGTTCCGAGTTGTTTTATTATTGTTTGTATTGATTTTTGTCACAATGTGTTAGTGCATCAGATAATCATGCTCTCTTAGACGCTGTTGTGCAAAACATAAAAGAATTAGAACACCTAGAGGATTATTTGACACATGAGCACATGATATTTGTAAACAATGAAATTTTTACACCCGTTAGGGTGTTATAATGAGACGGTCAATCCCACTATTCGTTGGTAAAAGAGTAGTCCAAGAGTTGGCGGTGGATGGTGATGACTGGCTGCCTTCCCTCTAGTCTTACACTAGACCCGGCATGGCCAAGCGTGTTAAGGCGTTCGACTCCTAATCCGAGGGTCACGCGTTCGAATCCCAGTCGCACGAAACATAGTCGCCCTTTCAACCGTTAGGGTGTTATAATGTGACGGTCAATCCCACTATTCGGTGGTAAAAGAGTAGTCCAAGAGTTGGCGGTGGATGGTGACGACTAGCTGCCTTCCCTCTAGTCTTACACTAGGCCCGTACTTTATTTAGTTTGTTAATAAATCTTTGGATCCGAAGATTGACTTTAATTCTTTCCTTTAGGTCCATACATCGAAACCTCTCTTTTTACGATAAAATTTTTCCGAGTTAATGGTAATCCATGAGGACAGGAAAGCTTTCTAAAACACAAAAGAAAATAGAACTTGAATAAATTGTATTATACTGGGTACTTTTAGCTGGCTGTTTTCCTACTGGTTTACTAGAACAACACTAAATATGACACCTTTGGAGCTTTGTGAGGAATTCTCAACAGAAATATACAACACGTTTGTTGAAGTTAACCTGTCTTTTATATAATATTGTATGATTATTGTTTTGGTATTTTCATCTGTTCTTTCGAATTACTATATTTAAGTCTACATGATTGTCATTATAGTGATTTTCACATTTCTTCTAGTGTGTGAACAGAGGTAGTGTTCAATTTCGCTCATTGTTAGTGTGCTAATTGCAACTATCTGATGATAATTGAAGACCGAAACGACAGAGCTTGGAATCACGCAACAGCCTGTTCCTTCTTCCTTTCAATTTTTGAAAAGTGCTTGCTTTTTAATAACCGGTTTCATGGCTTTTTCTATTAATTAGATTTTTTTTTTCGCCTTGTACGTTGACGTAAAGCAAGATGCTGAAAGACATGCAGATGAACGGTGTGTGTTTTCTTATAGGAAAGTCACAACTGGCTGTCTGTTGTGTCCACCAAGGGGAATCGAACCTCTGATTTTAACGTTGTAAATCCGTAGAGTTACCGCTGCCCCTGCAAGACACGAGATGACCTGTGAAACCGGTGCTTTAAATAGCGACTAATTTGGAATAATTACAAAATTTGGCAGGAAAAAAATGAAACAAATTGTTGTTTGAAATATAACATCCACAGGAAGTGAAATTTGAGTTATCAAGGTATGATTATTATATGCAAAATATACATTTAAAGAACTACAGCCTATTAGCAAATAAGTACAACTTTTGTAACCTAATATTATTGAGCTAAATACTTAAAGTGATATGTGTCCAACTTATTATTTTAAAATTGTTTATTTTACCGAAATTAAAGTTCTTTAATAATTCACCCACGTTCGTCTTTGACAGTTGTTAAGGGATAAGTTATTGCCCTAATCTTAGATAAATGAAGCGAATATTGTTTGAATTCAGTCAGTTTGCTCAAAGTAATGGGGAAACGCAGCTAAAATGCTATGTACTTTGTACTATTTAGATTTACTGTCACAAGCCTAAAATATGTTTATCTTCAAAAACGTATTTTCCTCACAAAGTCTAGTTCCATTAACGTATTCGTATTTCTATCGTTTCTAAGGACATAGTTATGTCTTATAACCTCATCTACAATAAAGTACATAAGCTAATACCACATTCAATAGTATCAGTGTGTTTAATCACACTTTACTGGAATGACGTCACCCGGCATCAAGAATGCTGCTAGTGTTCAATCAGGTGATCACGATTGTATACTCTTAACTAAAATTACAGTTTCCATCGTTACTAGTTTCCGTAAGGTCACCAACGTCAAGTTCAATTAAAATATTGAGAGACATGAGCTTTCAAGACCACGTCTTAATAGAATCAAAATCCACAAGTCAATCAGAGCTTCTTGAGAGGCTGTACGTACATGACACCGAATGGGATTGCTAAGATTCTAGTACCATCAACCGTCTTTCACATGAAGACAACTGCTGAATCTTCTGAAGTTTGGTTTATGAGCTTTCTTCGACTTCTGTTCTTTGGGTATTACCTTTATTCGATCCAAGCGACACCTTCATTGCAGGAACTTTGGTTTCAATTTGAATACAACAAAAAAATTGTTCTTGATGGCGTTGAAGTTGCAATTTCATCGGCTGTTACTTTCTGAACGTGCAGGAGCACGAGGATCCATGGAGAATACTAAGGGCGCCACTAGAAAAACGTGCCACGTGATATGGCCTCACATCATATAATACTCACGCTGTTTAAAGGACGTTCTTCTAAAAGACTGTAGAGTATCTATACATCTATATCTCCAATCATAAGGGATCTCTGTGGCACATTTCCATTGCTGAATAATTAGAAATATAGATCATACTACACAAAAAAAGGAAAAACAAACATTTAAACATGGCTATAATACTTTACTAAATTGTTATTTTAAGCAGGTTAAAATTGTGTTTTAATTGGATTTGTTTTCTTTCTGTAACAACCTCTTCGGAAACCCCACATTTGATTGCTACTGCCTGATTATTAACTGTGATAAATCAGAATTCTCGCATAGCTTCTTATTTTTGTCACAAGATGGGCCAACTGTAACTTTATTCATTGACACTACCAAGATATGGGATTCGATTATCTGTCATAGACAAGGGGCAGTTATCTCCTTTCTGTACCTTTTCGCGTCGTAAACAATAAGTTCTACTTTTCTTTATTTCTACTGACCTAGTCAACACAATATTAGATCAACGATTTCCATAACATTATTTTTTTCTCAATACAGTGAGATCAATTGATATATTCAATAGCTTATTAACTTGTTCTTTTTCCTATTTCAAATGCACGTTAGAGTTTTCGCATCTCGAAAGAGAATATAGGAGTTGGTAATTCAATCATTCATAAAATTCATCGCACATCTTTCTCTAATCTAATGACAGATTATAATAAGCGATATACCAGCCTGTATTATGATGTTAGTTCATCCTAGCGGAGATTTTCTAAACTTTTCCTCAGGCTAATCAGATTTAGTTCGAGCTCATCACAAAACAAAATTTCGCTAGCTGGAAAACACATATCAAGTCCTTTTGTTTTACAGGTACCGAATTATATAAAAGTATATATTATTAGGATATTAGGATTACAATTTTAAATATATTATTTGAAATTAATATATATATAATTCCACTCAGTGGTCTTAGCAGATAGCCCGATGTGGCTTTGCTATAAGAAGACACACAATATATATATATATTGCGAAAATAATTCGCAGTAATAACTTTTATGAAGGAAATGTTTCTCGTTATTATCCAGCAAAATCTTAGACCACATATTTTGCGGTAAAATCAAACATAACAATTATCTATTTTATAGAGATAGCATTTGTCGGTACTCTGCAATGTTTAGAACGTATAGTGAAGTGAAATGATAGAGTATACCCAAATGTTTTTTTCTCTGTATCAGCCACATTTGAAAGTACTGGATTATTAGATATTTACTTGTAAACTTCTATACTTTCTCTTGGCAGTAATTCTGGGGACCTATAACGCTAAAAAGCGGGTTTAGTTAATCGTGGTGGAAAGTCCACAGATAGTCAACTGTGCAGAATTGTGCTTAGAAGCAATCAAAGATTATCCTTGTATTACCTATAAGTTACAAGCTACCTATAAAAACAAAGACAACCAATTTTAGTTGTCTGTGCTGCAGCGTCACCTGATGAGAGTAAATTATGTTTTCCCTGCATAATATCAATCACAGATTGAAATATACCTAAAGAAAATTTAACAAAGTTCGTAAGGCATTTAATGTTAGATTATGTTGTGAGAAAATAGTTCGTAAAGTTCCATAGAGCTTTGACAATATAGTATGATAATGATGCCGTGTTATGTTTGATTATTGTTCAGCTCTGAGGTGTAAGTTTGTTCTAACTCCCAGTTCTTTCATATAATCCACAAGTTTGTCAACACTGCGTTTAGTGGCTCACAACGCTAAAACAGCCCTTCGTGTTTCTTGGGGCTTAAGTGACAGCAACATCGGTTTTCTTTATAAATAAGAGAGTAAATATCAATCCTTGGTTTTAATTCAATGCGTCTCCAAATTAGTAGCTTTAACAAAATGCGTTTCAATATGTAAAGCTTGAGATATGTTTGTTTCTTGTTGAGAATAAAGCTACACAACGGGTATCGTGTTACTTCAGGGATTGAACCTCAAATTTTATAGTTCGTAACTACTACTTCGCCACTTTGAGACGCCATTTGATTCAGAAATACCACTACAACAGAACACATTAATTAAACCAGTTCTAATAGTAAAACATACGATCTTAGCAATATTTAAAGTTTTTTTTTTAAACAATTTAACAAAACGTGTTTTTTTATGTGTTAAAATTTTTAGGCTAAACACCTTTATGTGATATTGCAGTATTTTCTTATTAATAGGGTATGGCGAATGCTGTTTTTTTTTTAGTTTGTACATGTTACATTTTATTTGTATAATCAACTAGTGAGAGAAACCTTAAAAAACTAATCTACTGAAGCTGTGTTATGAGATTCCGTTAATTAACTTTTAGATAACTTAAAAATATTTTATTTAATATATTACTTTTAATTTTTACAGTAAAGTAACTGTGATAAATGATATATAACATTTGTCATAAAATCCCTTGTAAGTAGAATATAAACTAAGATAACATAAGCCTTTGAACTGCTTTATAATAACTTCTTTATCAGTTTTAGCAGCATGGGAGACGTTTGAAAGCAATTATTATTATTACTTTTTTCTTTAAATGGAAGTTTTGTCTAGAATGTTCCGACCAGATATTCTGGGAAAAGAAGTTACGTGAATAATATTAGTATTTTAGGAATATTTACATATTTATATGTTGTTCATATGCTTAACAAGTAACTTATTAATAGTTAGACCTTCGAAACAAAATCGTTGAATCCAAGTTTAAAGAAGTCTTTAACCCTATTTTGAAAATAAATAGGTTCTAATTATTATTGATTTTCTTAGTGTTATATATTAAGTATACTTACAGATAAGTCTACACACATACACAACTGGTATCAGACTACAGGACTAAAGAACCAAACCGGATTCTTTGTTCATCCAAGTATACAGTGCACAGTGTATACATCCGTCGTAATATAGCAACGTGGATTTGTAGGTTTGTAAAGATATTCATTTTTGGTGTAGTGAAATTTAGCAAACTGTCTATATGTGTTTCGTAATGGAGCTGTCGGGCCCGGCATGGCCATGTGGGTTAAGGCGTTCGACTCGTAATCTGAGGGTCGCGGGTTCGAATCCCGGTCGCACCAAACATGCTCGCCCTTTCAGCCGGGGGGCGTTATATGGTGACGGGCAATCCCACTATTCGCTGGTAAAAGAGTAGCCCAAGAGTTGGCGGTTGGTGGTGATGACCAGCTGCCTTCCCTCTAGCCTTACACTGCTAAATTAGGGACGGCTAGCGCAGATAGCCCTCGTGTAGCTTTGTGCGAAATTCAAAAACAAAAGTCTCATACAAAAAAAAAAGTCTTTTCAAATTTGTACAATAAAACTTCAGGAATATTTTACAATTTTTATGGTTTCGTCTTTTCAAAGTAAAACATGACAGTAATATATATAAAAAAATGAAACCTAAAAATAAAATAACTGATAAACACCGGTCCGTCTTTTTCTTTATAATCCTCGTAATTCATCGCGATTTGAAGTCGGAGTGACGCTTGCTAAAATTATGAAACCTTTTTCAGACAGTTAACAAGACTCATCTAATCAATGTTGGCTGTCTTTCTCATTTTGTTCTTTTCCTGATGGAAATTAAGTTGTTGATTATTTCTAACGTTCTTCGACCTAGGGATGTTTAATGGCATACTGCAGATTAGCAGACTTAATAGAGTCGATAAGGAATTTCCATCAACAAGTGAGACATAAACAAGGGAGACATCAGCAAAGGAGACATCAGCAAGTGAGACATCAACAAGTGAGACATCAGCAACTGCGACATCAGCAAGTGAGACATCAGCAAAAGAGACATCAGCAAGTGAGACATCAATAAGTGAGACATCAGCAAGTGAGACATCAACAAGTGAGACATCAAGTGAGACATCAACAAGTGAGACATCAACAAGTGAGACATCAACAAGTGAGACATCAACAAGTGAGACATCATCAAGTGAGACATCAACAAGTGAGACATCACAAGTGAGACATCAACAAGTGAGACAGACATCAACAAGTGAGACATCATCAAAGTGAGACATCAAGTGAGACAAGTGAGACATCAACAAGTGAGACATCAACAAGTGAGACATCAACAACAACATCAACAAGTGAGACATCAACAAGTGAGACATCAAACAAGTGAGACATCAACAAAGTGAGACATCAACAAGTGAGACATCAAGTGAGACAAGTGAGACATCAAGTGAGACATCAAGTGAGACATCAACAAGTGAGACATCAACAAGTGAGACATCAACAAGTGAGACATCAACAAGTGAGACATCAACAAGTGAGACATCAACAAGTGAGACATCAACAAGTGAGACATGAGACATCAACAAGTGAGACATCAACAAGTGAGACATCAACAAGTGAGACATCAACAAGTGAGACATCAACAAGTGAGACATCAACAAGTGAGACATCAACAAGTGAGACATCAACAAGTGAGACATCAACAAGTGAGACAAACAAGTGAGACATCAACAAGTGAGACACATCAACAATGAGACATCAAGTGAGACATCAAGTGAGACAAGTGAGACATCAACAAGTGAGACATCAACAAGTGAGACATCAACAAGTGAGACATCAACAAGTGAGACATCAACAAGTGAGACATCAACAAGTGAGACATCAACAAGTGAGACATCAACAAGTGAGACATCAACAAGTGAGACATCAGCAAGTGAGACATCAACAAGTGAGACATCAACAAGTGAGACATCAACAAGTGAGACATCACACAAGTGAGAGACAGACAACAAGTGAGACATCAACAAGTGAGACATCAACAAGTGAGACATCAACAAGTGAGACATCAACAAGTGAGACATCAACAAGTGAGACATCAACAAGTGAGACATCAACAAGTGAGACATCAGACATCAAGTGAGACATCAACAAGTGAGACATCAACAAGTGAGACATCAACAAGTGAGACATCAACAAGTGAGACATCAATCAAGTGAGACATCAACAAGTGAGACATCAACAAGTGAGACATCAACAAGTGAGACATCAACAAGTGAGACATCAACAAGTGAGACATCAACAAGTGAGACATCAACAAGTGAGACATCAACAAGTGAGACATCAAGTGAGACATCAACAAGTGAGACATCAACAAGTGAGACATCAACAAGTGAGACATCAACAAGTGAGACATCAACAAGTGAGACATCAGCAAGTGAGACATCAACAAGTGAGACATCAACAAGTGAGACATCAAGTGAGACATCAACAAGTGAGACATCAAGTGAGACATCAGCAAGTGAGACATGAGACATCAGCAAGTGAGACATCAACAAGTGAGACATCAACAAGTGAGACATCAACAAGTGAGACATCAACAAAGTGAGACATCAACAAGTGAGACATCAACAAGTGAGACATCAACAAGTGAGACATCAACAAGTGAGACATCAACAAGTGAGACATCAACAAGTGAGACATCAACAAGTGAGACATCAACAAGTGAGACATCAGTGAGACATCAACAAGTGAGACATCAACAAGTGAGACATCAACAAGTGAGACATCAACAAGTGAGACATCAACAAGTGAGACATCAACAAGTGAGACATCAACAAGTGAGACATCAACAAGTGAGACATCACAAGTGAGACATCAACAAGTGAGACATCAACAAGTGAGACATCAACAAGTGAGACATCAACAAGTGAGACATCAACAAGTGAGACATCAACAAGTGAGACATCAACAAGTGAGACATCAGCAAGTGAGACATCAAGCAAGTGAGACATCAAGTGAGACATCAACAAGTGAGACATCAACAAGTGAGACATCAACAAGTGAGACATCAACAAGTGAGAGACATCAACAAGTGAGAGACATCAACAAGTGAGACATCAACAAGTGAGACATCAACAAGTGAGACATCAACAAGTGAGACATCAACAAGTGAGACATCAACAAGTGAGACATCAAGTGAGACATCAACAAGTGAGACATCAACAAGTGAGACATCAACAAGTGAGACATCAACAAGTGAGACATCAACAAGTGAGACATCAACAAGTGAGACATCAACAAGTGAGACATCAACAAGTGAGACATCAACAAGTGAGACATCAACAAGTGAGACATCAACAAGTGAGACATCAACAAGTGAGACATCAACAAGTGAGACATCAACAAGTGAGACATCAACAAGTGAGACATCAACAAGTGAGACATCAATCAAGTGAGACATCAACAAGTGAGACATCAAGCAAGTGAGACATCAACAAGTGAGACATCAACAAGTGAGACATCAACAAGTGAGACATCAACAAGTGAGACATCAACAAGTGAGACATCAACAAGTGAGACATCAAGTGAGACATCAACAAGTGAGACATCAACAAGTGAGACATCAACAAGTGAGACATCAACAAGTGAGACATCAACAAGTGAGACATCAACAAGTGAGACATCAACAAGTGAGACATCAACAAGTGAGACATCAACAAGTGAGACATCAACAAGTGAGACATCAACAAGTGAGACATCAACAAGTGAGACATCAATCAAGTGAGACATCAACAAGTGAGACATCAACAAGTGAGACATCAATCAAGTGAGACATCAACAAGTGAGACATCAACAAGTGAGAGACATGAGACATCAACAAGTGAGACATCAAGTGAGACATCAACAAGTGAGACATCAACAAGTGAGACATCAACAAGTGAGACATCAAGTGAGACATCAACAAGTGAGACATCAACAAGTGAGACATCAACAAGTGAGACATCAACAAGTGAGACATCAACAAGTGAGACATCAACAAGTGAGACATCAACAAGTGAGACATCAACAAGTGAGACATCAACAAGTGAGACATCAACAAGTGAGACATCAAGTGAAGTGAGACATCAACAAGTGAGACATCAACAAGTGAGACATCAACAAGTGAGACATCAACAAGTGAGACATCAACAAGTGAGACATCAACAAGTGAGACATCAACAAGTGAGACATCAACAAGTGAGACATCAACAAGTGAGACATCAACAAGTGAGACATCAACAAGTGAGACATCAACAAGTGAGACATCAACAAGTGAGACATCAACAAGTGAACATGAGACATCAACAAGTGAGACATCAACAAAGACATGAGACATCAACAAGTGAGACATCAACAAGTGAGACAAGTGAGACATCAACAAGTGAGACATCAACAAGTGAGACATCAACAAGTGAGACATCAACAAGTGAGACATCACATCAAGTGAGACATCAAGTGAGACATCAACAAGTGAGACATCAACAAGTGAGACATCAACAAGTGAGACATCAACAAGTGAGACATCAGCAAGTGAGACATCAAGCAAGTGAGACATCAACAAGTGAGACATCAACAAGTGAGACATCAACAAACAAGTGAGACAGACATGAGACAAGTGAGACATCAACAAGTGAGACATCAACAAGTGAGACATCAACAACATCAACAAGTGAGACATCAACAAGTGAGACATCAACAAGTGAGACATCAACAAGTGAGACATCAACAAGTGAGACATCAACAAAGTGAGAGACATCAACAAGTGAGACATCAAGTGAGACATCAACAAGTGAGACATCAACAAGTGAGACATCATCACAAGTGAGACATCAACAAGTGAGACATCAGCAAGTGAGACATCAACAAGTGAGACATCAACAAGTGAGACATCAACAAGTGAGACATCAACAAGTGAGACATCAACAAGTGAGACATCAACAAGTGAGACATCAACAAGTGAGACATCAACAAGTGAGACATCAACAAGTGAGACATCAACAAGTGAGACATCAACAAGTGAGACATCAACAAGTGAGACATCAACAAGTGAGACATCAACAAGTGAGACATCAGCAAGTGAGACATCAACAATCAACAAGGGAGACATCAACAAGTGAGACATCAACATGAGACATCAACAAGTGAGACATCAGACATCAACAAAGAGACATCAACAAGTGAGACATCAACAAGTGAGACATCAACAAGTGAGACATCAACAAGTGAGACATCAACAAGTGAGACATCAACAAGTGAGACATCAACAAGTGAGACATCAACAAGTGAGACATCAACAAGTGAGACATCAACAAGTGAGACATCAACAAGTGAGACATCAACAAGTGAGACATCAACAAGTGAGACATCAACAAGTGAGACATCAACAAGTGAGACATCAATCAAGTGAGACATCAACAAGTGAGACATCAACAAGTGAGACACAAGTGAGACATCAGACATCAAGTGAGACATCAACAAGTGAGACATCAAGACAAGTGAGACATCAACAAGTGAGACATCAACAAGTGAGACATCAACAAGTGAGACATCAACAAGTGAGACATCAACAAGTGAGACATCAACATGAGACATCAGCAAGTGAGACATCAACAAGTGAGACATCAACAAGTGAGACATCAACAAGTGAGACATCAACAAGTGAGACATCAACAAGTGAGAGACATCAACAAGTGAGACATCAACAAGTGAGACATCAACAAGTGAGACATCAACAAGTGAGACATCAACAAGTGAGACATCAAGTGAGACATCAAGTGAGACATCAACAAGTGAGACATCAACAAGTGAGACATCAACAAGTGAACAAGTGAGACATCAGCAAGTCATACATCATCAAGTGAGACATCAACAAGTGAGACATCAACAAGTGAGACATCAACAAGTGAGAGACATCAACAAGTGAGACATCAACAAGTGAGACATCAACAAGTGAGACATCAACAAGTGAGACATCAACAAGTGAGACATCAACAAGGGAGACACAAGCAAGTGAGACATCAACAAGTGAGACATCAACAAGTGAGACATCAACAAGTGAGACATCAACAAGTGAGACATCAACAAGTGAGACATCAACAAGTGAGACATCAACAAGTGAGACATCAACAAGTGAGACATCAACAAGTGAGACATCAACAAGTGAGACATCAGCAAGTGAGACATCAACAAGTGAGACATCAGCAAGTGAGACATCAACAAGTGAGACATCAACAAGTGAGACATCAACAAGTGAGACATCAACAAGTGAGACATCAACAAGTGAGACATCAACAAGTGAGACATCAACAAGTGAGACATCAACAAGTGAGACATCAACAAGTGAGACATCAAGTGAGACATCAATCAAGTGAGACATCAAAGTGAGACATCAACAAGTGAGACATCAACAAGTGAGACATCAAGTGAGACATCAACAAGTGAGACATCAACAAGTGAGACATCAACAAGTGAGACATCAACAAGTGAGACATCAACAAGTGAGACATCATCAAGTGAGACATCAACAAGTGAGACATGAGACATCACAAGTGAGACATCAACAAGTGAGACATCAACAAGTGAGACATCAACAAAGTGAGACATCAACAAGTGAGACATCAACAAGTGAGACATGAGACAACAAGTGAGACATCAACAAGTGAGACATCAACAAGTGAGACATCAGCAAGTGAGACATCAACAAGTGAGACATCAGACATCAAGTGAGACATCAACAAGTGAGACATCAACAAGTGAGACATCACATCAACAAGTGAGACATCAATCAAGTGAGACATCAGCAAGTGAGACATCAACAAGTGAGACATCAACAAGTGAGACATCAACAAGTGAGACATCAACAAGTGAGACATCAACAAGTGAGACATCAACAAGTGAGACATCAACAAGTGAGACATCAACAAGTGAGACATCAACAAGTGAGACATCAACAAGTGAGACATCAACAAGTGAGACATCACATCAAGTGAGACATCATCACAAGTGAGACATCAACAAGTGAGTGAGACATCAACAAGTGAGACATCAACAAGTGAGACATCAACAAGTGAGACATCACAAGTGAGACAATGAGACAAGCAAGTGAGACATCAACAAGTGAGACATCAACAAGTGAGACATCAAGTGAGACATCAACAAGTGAGACATCAACAAGTGAGACATCAACAAGTGAGACATCAACAAGTGAGACATCAACAAGTGAGACATCAAGTGAGACATCAAAGTGAGACAACAAGTGAGACAAGTGAGACATCAACAAGTGAGACATCATCACAAGTGAGACATCAACAAGTGAGACATCAACAAGTGAGACATCAACAAGTGAGACATCAACAAGTGAGACATCAACAAGTGAGACATCAGCAAGTGAGACATCAGTAAGTGAGACATCAACAAGAGAGACATCAACAAGTGAGACATCAACAAGTGAGACATCAACAAGTGAGACATCAACAAGTGAGACATCAACAAGTGAGACATCAACAAGTGAGACATCAACAAGTGAGACATCAACAAGTGAGACATCAACAAGTGAGACATCAGCAAGTGAGACATCAACAAGTGAGACATCAACAAGTGAGACATCAACAAGTGAGACATCAACAAGTGAGACATCATCAAGTGAGACATCAACAAGTGAGACATCAACAAGTGAGACATCAATAAGTGATACATCAACAAGTGAGACATCAACAAGTGAGACATCACATCAACAAGTGAGACATCAGACATCAAGTGAGACATCAACAAGTGAGACATCAACAAGTGAGACATCAACAAGTGAGACATCATCAAGTGACATCAACAAGTGAGACATGAGACAACAAGTGAGACATCAAGTGAGACATCAACAAGTGAGACATCAACAAGTGAGACATCAAGTGAGACATCAACAAGTGAGACATCAACAAGTGAGACATCAATAAGTGAGACATCAACAAGTGAGACAGACAGACAAGTGAGACATCAACAAGTGAGACATCAACAAGTGAGACATCAACAAGTGAGACATCAACAAGTGAGACATCAACAAGTGAGACATCAACAAAGTGAGACATCAACAAGTGAGACATCAGAAAGTGAGATATCAGCAAGTGAGACATCAATGAGACATCAGCAAGTGAGACATCAACAAGTGAGACATCAACAAGTGAGACATCATCAAGTGAGACATCAATGAGACATCAGCAAGTGAGACATCAACAAGTGAGACATCAACAAGTGAGACATCAATAAGTGAGACATCAACAAGTGAGACATCAACAAGTGAGAC
Organism: Tachypleus tridentatus; assembly: GCF_004210375.1. Classification (NCBI taxonomy): domain Eukaryota; kingdom Metazoa; phylum Arthropoda; class Merostomata; order Xiphosura; family Limulidae; genus Tachypleus; species Tachypleus tridentatus. The sequence goes on from NC_134827.1 coordinate 59,577,450, forward strand.
ATCAACAAGTGAGACATCAACAAGTGAGACATCAACAAGTGAGACATCAACAAGTGAGACATCAACAAGTGAGACATCACATCAAGTGAGACATCAACAAGTGAGACATCAACAAGTGAGACATCAACAAGTGAGACATCAACAAGTGAGACATCAACAAGTGAGACATCAACAAGTGAGACATCAGCAAGTGAGACATCAACAAGTGAGACATCAATAAGTGAGACATCAACAAGTGAGACATCAACAAGTGAGACATCAACAAGTGAGACATCAACAAGTGAGACATCAGCAAGTGAGACATCAACAAGTGAGACATCAACAAGTGAGACATCAACAAGTGAGACATCAACAAGTGAGACATCAACAAGTGAGACATCAAGTGAGACATCAACAAGTGAGACATCAACAAGTGAGACATCAACAAGTGAGACACATCAACAAGTGAGACATCAACAAGTGAGACATCAACAAGTGAGACATCAGACATCAAGTGAGACATCAACAAGTGAGACATCAACAAGTGAGACATCAACAAGTGAGTGAGACATCAACAAGTGAGACATCAACAAGTGAGACATCAACAAGTGAGACATCAACAAGTGAGACATCAACAAGTGAGACATCAACAAGTGAGACATCAACAAGTGAGACATCAACAAGTGAGACATCAACAAGTGAGACATCAACAAGTGAGACATCAACAAGTGAGACATCAACAAGTGAGACATCAACAAGTGAGACATCAACAAGTGAGACATCAGCAAGTGAGACATCAACAAGTGAGACATCAAGACAAGTGAGACATCAACAAGTGAGACATCAAGACAAGTGAGACATCAACAAGTGAGACATCAACAAGTGAGACATCAAGTGAGACATCAAAGTGAGACAACAAGTGAGACATCAACAAGTGAGACATCAACAAGTGAGACATCAACAAGTGAGACATCAACAAGTGAGACATCAACAAGTGAGACATCAACAAGTGAGACATCAACAAGTGAGACATCAACAAGTGAGACATCAACAAGTGAGACATCAACAAGTGAGACATCAACAAGTGAGACATCAACAAGTGAGACATCAACAAGTGAGACATCAACAAGTGAGACATCAACAAGTGAGACATCAACAAGTGAGACATCAACAAGTGAGACATCAACAAGTGAGACATCAACAAGTGAGACATCAACAAGTGAGACATCAACAAGTGAGACATCAACAAGTGAGACATCAACAAGTGAGACATCAACAAGTGAGACATCAACAAGTGAGACATCAACAAGTGAGACATCAACAAGTGAGACATCAACAAGTGAGACATCAACAAGTGAGACATCAACAAGTGAGACATCATCAGCAAGTGAGACATCAACAAGTGAGACATCAACAAGTGAGACATCAACAAGTGAGACATCAAGTGAGACATCAACAAGTGAGACATCAACAAGTGAGAGACATCAACAAGTGAGACATCAACAAGTGAGACATCAACAAGTGAGACATCAACAAGTGAGACATCAACAAAGTGAGACATCAAGTGAGACATCAACAAGTGAGACATCAACAAGTGAGACATCATCAAGTGAGACATCAACAAGTGAGACATCAACAAGTGAGACATCAACAAGTGAGACATCAACAAGTGAGACATCAACAAGTGAGACATCAACAAGTGAGACATCAGCAAGTGAGACATCACAAGTGAGACATCACAAGTGAGACATCAACAAGTGAGACATGAGACATCAACAAGTGAGACATCAACAAGTGAGACATCAACAAGTGAGACATCAACAAGTGAGTGAGACATCAACAAGTGAGACATCAAGACATCAAGTGAGACATCAACAAGTGAGACATCACAATGAGACATCACAAGTGAGACATGAGACATCAACAAAGTGAGACATCAACAAGTGAGACATCAACAAGTGAGACATCAAGTGAGACATCAAGTGAGACATCAACAAGTGAGACATCAAGTGAGACATCAACAAGTGAGTGAGACATCAACAAGTGAGACATCAACAAAGTGAGACATCAACAAGTGAGACATCAACAAGTGAGACATCAACAAGTGAGACATCAACAAGTGAGACATCAACAAGTGAGACATCAACAAAGTGAGACATCAACAAGTGAGACATCAACAAGTGAGACATCAACAAGTGAGACATCAACAAGTGAGACATCAACAAGTGAGACATCAACAAGTGAGACATCAACAAGTGAGACATCAACAAGTGAGACATCAACAAGTGAGACATCAACAAGTGAGACATCAACAAGTGAGACATCAACAAGTGAGACACAAGTGAGACATCAACAAGTGAGACATCAACAAGTGAGACATCAACAAGTGAGACATCAACAAGTGAGACATCATCAACAAGTGAGACATCAACAAGTGAGACATCAACAAGTGAGACATCAACAAGTGAGACATCAATAAGTGAGACATCAACAAGTGAGACATCAACAAGTGAGACATCAACAAGTGAGACATCAACAAGTGAGACACATCAGACATCAGTGAGACATCAACAAGTGAGACATCAACAAGTGAGACATCAACAAGTGAGACATCAGACATCAAGTGAGACATCAACAAGTGAGACATCAAGTGAGACATCAACAAGTGAGACATCAACAAAGTGAGACATCAACAAGTGAGACATCAACAAGTGAGACATCAACAAGTGAGACATCAACAAGTGAGACATCAACAAGTGAGACATCAACAAGTGAGACATCAACAAGTGAGACATCAACAAGTGAGACATCAACAAGTGAGACATCAACAAGTGAGACATCAACAAGTGAGACATCAACAAGTGAGACATCATCAAGTGACAAGTGAGACATCAATCAAGTGAGACATCAACAAGTGAGACATCAACAAGTGAGACATCAACAAGTGAGACATCAGACATCAACAAGTGAGACATGAGACATCAGTGAGACAAGTGAGACATCAACAAGTGAGACATCAACAAGTGAGACATCAACAAAGTGAGACATCAAGTGAGACATCAACAAGTGAGACATCAACAAGTGAGACATCACAAGTGAGACATCACAAGTGAGACATCAACAAGTGAGACATCAACAAGTGAGACATGAGACATCAACAAGTGAGACATCACAAAGTGAGACATCAACAAGTGAGACATCAACAAGTGAGACATCATCAAGTGAGACATCAACAAGTGAGACATCAACAAGTGAGACATCAACAAGACATGAGACATCACAAGTGAGACATCAAGTGAGACATCAACAAGTGAGACATCAACAAGTGAGACATCAACAAGTGAGACATCAGTGACAAGTGAGACATCAAGCAAGTGAGACATCAAGTGAGACATCAACAAGTGAGACATCAACAAGTGAGACATCAACAAGTGAGACATCAACAAGTGAGACATCAACAAGTGAGACATCAACAAGTGAGACATCAACAAGTGAGACATCAAGTGAGACATCAACAAGTGAGACATCATCACAAGTGAGACATCAACAAGTGAGACATCAATAAGTGAGACATCAAGTGAGAACAAGTGAGACATCAACAAGTGAGAGACACAAGTGAGACATCAACAAGTGAGACATCAACAAGTGAGACATCAACAAGTGAGACATCAACAAGTGAGACATCAACAAGTGAGACAAGTGAGACATCACAAGTGAGACATCAACAAGTGAGACATCAACAAGTGAGACATCAACAAGTGAGACATCAACAAGTGAGACATCAACAAGTGAGACATCAACAAGTGAGACATCAACAAGTGAGACATCAACAAGTGAGACATGAGACATCAATCAACAAGTGAGACATCACATCAACAAGTGAGACATCAATCAAGTGAGACATCAACAAGTGAGACATCAACAAGTGAGACATCAACAAGTGAGACATCAACAAGTGAGACATCAACATCAACAAGTGAGACATCAACAAGTGAGACATCAACAAGTGAGACATCAACAAGTGAGACATCAACAAGTGAGACATCAACAAGTGAGACATCAACAAGTGAGACATCAACAAGTGAGACATCAGCAAGTGAGACATCAACAAGTGAGACATCAAGTGAGACATCAACAAAGTCAACAAGTGAGACATCAACAAGTGAGACATCAAGTGAGACATCAACAAGTGAGACATCAACAAGTGAGACATCAACAAGGGAGACATCAGCAAGTTAGACATCAATAAGGGAGACATCAGCAAGTGAGACATCAGCAAGTGAGACATCAAAAAAGAGACATCAACAAGCGAGACATCAACAAGTAAGACATCAGCAAGTGAGACATCAACAAGTGAGACATCAACAAGTGAGACATCAAGTGAGACATCAACAAGTGAGACATCAACAAGTGAGACATCAACAAGTGAGACATCAACAAGTGAGACATCAACAAGTGAGACATCAACAAGTGAGACATCAACAAGTGAGACATCAACAAGTGAGACATCAACAAGTGAGACATCAACAAGTGAGACATCACAAGTGAGACATCACAAGTGAGACATCTGCAAGTGAGAAATCAACAAGTGAGACATCAACACGTGAGAAATCAACAAGTGAAACATCAATAAGTGAGACATCACTAAGTGAGACATCAACAAGTGAGACATCAACAAGTGAGACATCAATAAAGTGAGACATCAAGTGAGACATCAACAAGTGAGACATCAACAAGTGAGACATCAAGTGAGACAAGTGAGACATCAACAAGTGAGACATCAACAAGTGAGACATCAACAAGTGAGAGACATCAGACAAGTGAGACATCAACAAGTGAGACATCAACAAGTGAGACATCAACAAGTGAGACATCAACAAGTGAGACATCAACAAGTGAGACATCAACAAGTGAGACATCAACAAGTGAGACATCAACAAGTGAGACATCAACAAGTGAGACATCAACAAGTGAGACATCAACAAGTGAGACATCAACAAAGACATGAGACATCAACAAGTGAGACATCAACAAGTGAGACATCAACAAGTGAGACATCAACAAGTGAGACATCAACAAGTGAGACATCAAGTGAGACATCAACAAGTGAGACATCAACAAGTGAGACATCAACAAGAGAGACATCACAAGTGAGACATCAACAAGTGAGACATCAACAAGTGAGACATCAAAGCAAGTGAGACATCAACAAGTGAGACATCAACAAGTGAGACATCAATAAGTGAGTGAGACATCATCAACAAGTGAGACATCAAGTGAGACATCAGACATCACAAGTGAGACATCAACAAGTGAGACATCAAACAAGTGAGACATGAGACATCAAGTGAGACATCAACAAGTGAGACATCAACAAGTGAGACATCAAGTGAGACATCAACAAGTGAGACATCAAGTGAGACATCAACAAGTGAGAGACATCACAAGTGAGACATCAACAAGTGAGACATCAACAAGTGAGACATCAACAAGTGAGACATCAACAAGTGAGACATCAATCAAGTGAGACATCAACAAGTGAGACATCAACAAGTGAGACATCAACAAGTGAGACATCAACAAGTGAGACATCAACAAGTGAGACATCAAGTGAGACATCAGAGACATCAAGTGAGACATCAACAAGTGAGACATCAACAAGTGAGACATCAACAAGTGAGACATCAACAAGTGAGACATCAACAAGTGAGACATCAACAAGTGAGACATCATCACAAGTGAGACATCAACAAGTGAGACATCATCACAAGTGAGACATCAACAAGTGAGACATCAACAAGTGAGACATCAACAAGTGAGACATCAACAAGTGAGACATCAACATCAACAAGTGAGACATCAGTGAGACATCAAAAGTGAGACATCAACAAGTGAGACATCAACAAGTGAGACATCAACAAGTGAGACATCAACAAGTGAGACATCAACAAGTGAGACATCAACAAAAGACACAAGTGAGACATCAAGTGAGACATCAACAAGTGAGACATCAACAAGTGAGACATCAACAAGTGAGACATCAACAAGTGAGACATCAACAAGTGAGACATCAAGTGAGACATCAACAAGTGAGACATCAGACATCAAGTGAGACATCAACAAGTGAGACATCAACAAGTGAGACATCAACAAGTGAGACATCAACAAGTGAGACATCAACAAGTGAGACATCAAGTGAGACATCAACAAGTGAGACATCAACAAGTGAGACATCAACAAGTGAGACATCAACAAGTGAGACATCAACAAGTGAGACATCAACAAGTGAGACATCAACAAGTGAGACATCAACAAGTGAGACATCAACAAGTGAGACATCAACAAGTGAGACATCAACAAGTGAGACATCAACAAGTGAGACATCAGCAAGTGAGACACAAGTGAGACATCAACAAGTGAGACATCAACAAGTGAGAGACATCAACAAGTGAGACATCAACAAGTGAGACATCAACAAGTGAGACATCAACAAGTGAGACATCAACAAGTGAGACATCAACAAGTGAGACATCAACAAGTGAGACATCAACAAGTGAGACATCAACAAGTGAGACATCAATCAAGTGAGACATCAACAAGTGAGACATCACAAGTGAGACATCAACAAGTGAGACATCAACAAGTGAGACATCAACAAGTGAGACATCAACAAGTGAGACATCAACAAGTGAGACATCAACAAGTGAGACATCAACAAGTGAGACATCAACAAGTGAGACATCAACAAGTGAGACATCAACAAGTGAGACATCAACAAGTGAGACATCAACAAGTGAGACATCAACAAGTGAGACATCAACAAGTGAGACATCAACAAGTGAGACATCAACAAGTGAGACATCAACAAGTGAGACATCAGCAAGTGAGACATCAACAAGTGAGACATCAGCAAGTGATCAATCAAGTGAGACATCAACAAGTGAGACATCAACAAGTGAGACATCAACAAGTGAGACATCAACAAGTGAGACATCAACAAGTGAGACATCAACAAGTGAGACATCAACAAGTGAGACATCAACAAGTGAGACATCAACAAGTGAGACATCAACAAGTGAGACATCAACAAGTGAGACATCAACAAGTGAGACATCAACAAGTGAGACATCAACAAGTGAGACATCAACAAGTGAGACATCAACAAGTGAGACATCAACAAGTGAGACATCAACAAGTGAGACATCAACAAGTGAGACATCAACAAGTGAGACATCAACAAGTGAGACATCAACAAGTGAGACATCAACAAGTGAGACATCAACAAGTGAGACATCAACAAGTGAGACATCAACAAGTGAGACATCAACAAGTGAGACATCAACAAGTGAGACATCAACAAGTGAGACATCAACAAGTGAGACATCAGCAAGTGAGACATCAACAAGTGAGACATCAGCAAGTGAGACATCAACAGTCAAGTGAGACATCAACAAGTGAGACATCAAGTGAGACATCAACAAGTGAGAAGTGAGACATCAACAATGAGACATCAACAAGTGAGACATCAAGTGAGACATCAACAAGTGAGACATCAACAAGTGAGACATCAACAAGTGAGACATCAACAAGTGAGACAACAAGTGAGACATCAACAAAGTGAGACATCAACAAGTGAGACATCAACAAGTGAGACATCAACAAGTGAGACATCAACAAGTGAGACATCAACAAGTGAGACATCAACAAGTGAGACATCAACAAGTGAGACATCAACAAGTGAGACATCAACAAGTGAGACATCAAGTGAGACATCAACAAGTGAGACATCAACAAAGACATGAGACATCAACAAGTGAGACATCAACAAGTGAGACATCAACAAGTGAGACATCAACAAGTGAGACATCAACAAGTGAGACATCAACAAGTGAGACATCAAGCAAGTGAGACATCAACAAGACATGAGACATCAACAAACAATGAGACATCAACAAGTGAGACATCAACAAGTGAGACATCAACAAGTGAGACATCAAGTGAGACATCACAAGTGAGACATCAAGTGAGACATCAACAAGTGAGACATCAACAAGTGAGACATCAACAAGTGAGACATCAACAAGTGAGACATCAACAAGCAAGACATCAACAAGTGAGACATCAAGTGAGACATCAACAAGTGAGACATCAACAAGTGAGACATCAACAAGTGAGACATCATGAGACATCACAAGTGAGACATCAACAAGTGAGACATCAACAAGTGAGACATCAACAAGTGAGACATCAACAAGTGAGACATCAACAAGTGAGACATCAACAAGTGAGAGACATCAACAAGTGAGACATCAACAAGTGAGACATCAACAAAGTGAGACATCAACAAGTGAGACATCAACAAGTGAGACATCAGCAAGTGAGACATCAACAAGTGAGACATCAACAAGTGAGACATCAACAAGTGAGACATCAACAAGTGAGACATCAACAAGTGAGACATCAACAAGTGAGACATCAACAAGTGAGACATCAACAAGTGAGACATCAACAAAGTGAGACATCAACAAGTGAGACATCAACAAGTGAGACATCAACAAGTGAGACATCAACAAGTGAGACATCAACAAGTGAGACATCAACAAGTGAGACATCAACAAGTGAGACATCAACAAGTGAGACATCAACAAGTGAGACATCAACAAAGTGAGACATCAACAAGTGAGACATCACAAGTGAGACAAGTGAGACATCAACAAGTGAGACATCAACAAGTGAGACATCAACAAAGTGAGACATCAGCAAGTGAGACATCAAGTGAGACATCAAAGTGAGACAAGTGAGACATCAGCAAGTGAGACATCAACAAGTGAGACATCAACAAGTGAGACATCAACAAGTGAGACATCAACAAGTGAGACATCAACAAGTGAGACATCATCAGTGAGTGAGACATCAAGTGAGACATCAACAAGTGAGACATCAACAAGTGAGACATCAACAAGTGAGACATCAAACAAGTGAGACATCAACAAGTGAGACATCAAAAGTGAGACATGAGACATCAACAAGTGAGTGAGACATCAACAATCAACAAGTGAGACATCAACAAGTGAGACATCAACAAGTGAGACATCAACAAGTGAGACATCAAGACATCAAGTGAGACATCAACAAGTGAGACATCAACAAGTGAGACATCAACAAGTGAGACATCAACAAGTGAGACATCAACAAGTGAGACATCAACAAGTGAGACATCAACAAGTGAGACATCAACAAGTGAGACATCAACAAGTGAGACATCAACAAGTGAGACATCAACAAGTGAGACATCAACAAGTGAGACATCAACAAGTGAGACATCAACAAGTGAGACATCAACAAGTGAGACATCAACAAGTGAGACATCAACAAGTGAGACATCAGCAAGTGAGACATCAACAAGTGAGACATCAACAAGTGAGACATCAACAAGTGAGACATCAACAAGTGAGACATCAACAAGTGAGACATCAACAAGGGAGACATCAAGTGAGACATCAAGTGAGACATCAACAAGTGAGACATCAACAAGTGAGACATCATCAAGAGACATCAACAAGTGAGACATCAACAAGTGAGACATCAACAAGTGAGACATCAACAAGTGAGACATCAACAAGTGAGACATCAACAAGTGAGACATCAAGTGAGACATCAACAAGTGAGACATCAACAAGTGAGACACAGTGAGACATCAACAAGTGAGACATCAACAAGTGAGACATCAACAAGTGAGACATCAACAAGTGAGACATCAACAAGTGAGACATCAACAAAGACATGAGACATCAACAAGTGAGACATCAACAAGTGAGACATCAACAAGTGAGACATCAGACATCAAAGTGAGACATCAACAAGTGAGACATCAAGTGAGACATCAGACAAGTGAGACATCAACAAGTGAGACATCAACAAGTGAGACATCAACAAGTGAGACATCAACAAGTGAGACATCAGACATCACAAGTGAGTGAGACATCAACAAGTGAGACATCAACAAGTGAGACATCAACAAGTGAGACATCAACAAGTGAGACATCAACAAGTGAGACATCAACAAGGGAGACATCAGCAAGTGAGACATCAACAAGTGAGACATCAAGTGAGACATCAAGTGAGACATCAAGTGAAGTGAGACATCAACAAGTGAGACATCAACAAGTGAGACATCAACAAGTGAGACATCAACAAGTGAGACATCAACAAGTGAGACATCAACAAGTGAGACATCAACAAGTGAGACATCACAAGTGAGACATCAACAAGTGAGACATCAACAAGTGAGACATCAGACAAGTGAGACATCAACAAGTGAGACATCAACAAGTGAGACATCAACAAGTGAGACATCAAGCAAGTGAGAAGTGAGACATCAACAAGTGAGACATCAACAAGTGAGACATCAACAAGTGAGACATCAACAAGTGAGACATCAACAAGTGAGACATCAACAAGTGAGACATCAACAAGTGAGACATCAACAAGTGAGACATCAGCAAGTGAGACATCAACAAGTGAGACATCAATGAGACATCAGAAAGTGAGACATCAACAAGTGAGAAATCAACAAGTGAGACATCAACAAGACATCAACAAGTGAGACATCAACAAGTGAGACATCAACAAGTGAGACATCAGCAAGTGAGACATCAACAAGTGAGACATCAACAAGTGAGACATCAACAAGTGAGAGAGACATCAAAGACATCAGCAAGTGAGACAAGTGAGACATCAAGTGAGACATCAACAAGTGAGACATCAACAAGTGAGACATCAACAAGTGAGACATCAACAAGTGAGACATCAACAAGTGAGACATCAACAAGTGAGACATCAAGTGAGACATCAACAAGTGAGACATCAACAAGTGAGACATCAACAAGTGAGACAATCAACAAGTGAGACATCAACAAGTGAGACATCAACAAGTGAGACATCAACAAGTGAGACATCAACAAAGTGAGACATCAACAAGTGAGACATCAACAAGTGAGACATCAACAAGTGAGACATCAACAAGTGAGACATCAACAAGTGAGACATCAACAAGTGAGACATCAACAAGTGAGACATCAACAAGTGAGACATCAACAAGTGAGACATCAGCAAGTGAGACATCAACAAGTGAGACATCAGCAAGTGAGACATCAACAAGTGAGACATCAACAAGTGAGACATCAACATCAAGTGAGACATCAAGTGAGACATCAACAAGTGAGACATCAACAAGTGAGACATCAAGTGAGACATCAACAAGTGACAAGTGAGACATCAAAGTGAGACATCAACAAGTGAGACATCAACAAAGTGAGACATCAAGTGAGACATCAACAAGTGAGACATCAACAAGTGAGTGAGACATCAAGTGAGACATCAAGTGAGACATCAACAAGTGAGACATCAAGTGAGACATCAACAAGTGAGACATCAACAAGTGAGACATCAACAAGTGAGACATCAACAAGTGAGACATCAAGTGAGACATCAACAAGTGAGACATCAACAAGTGAGACATCAACAAGTGAGACATCAACAAGTGAGACATCAACAAGTGAGACATCAACAAGTGAGACATCAACAAGTGAGACATCAACAAGTGAGACATCAACAAGTGAGACATCAACAAGTGAGACATCAACAAGTGAGACATCAGCAAGTGAGACATCAACAAGTGAGACATCAACAAGTGAGACATCAACAAGTGAGACATCAACAAGTGAGTGAGACATCAACAAGTGAGACATCAACAAGTGAGACATCAACAAGTGAGACATCAACAAGTGAGACATCAACAAGTGAGACATCAACAAGTGAGACATCAACAAGTGAGACATCAACAAGTGAGACATCAACAAGTGAGACATCATCAAGTGAGACATCACAAGTGAGACATCAACAAGTGAGACATCAACAAGTGAGACATCAACAAGTGAGACATCAACAAGTGAGACATCAACAAGTGAGACATCAACAAGTGAGTGAGACATCAACAAGTGAGACATCAACAAGTGAGACATCAACAAGTGAGACATCAACAAGTGAGACATCAACAAGTGAGACATCAACAAGTGAGACATCAACAAGTGAGACATCAACAAGTGAGACATCAACAAGTGAGACATCAACAAGTGAGACATCAACAAGTGAGACATCAACAAGTGAGACATCAACAAGTGAGACATCAACAAGTGAGACATCAACAAGTGAGACATCAACAAGTGAGACATCAAGCAAGTGAGACATCAACAAGTGAGACATCAACAAGTGAGACATCAACAAGTGAGACATCAACAAGTGAGACATCAACAAGTGAGACATCAACAAGTGAGACATCAACAAGTGAGACATCAACAAGTGAGACATCAACAAAGTGAGACATCAAGTGAGACATGAGACATCAAGTGAGACATCAGCAAGTGAGACATCAACAAGTGAGACATCAACAAGTGAGACATCAACAAGTGAGAGACATCAACAAGTGAGACATCAACAAGTGAGACATCAACAAGTGAGACATCAACAAGTGAGACATCAACAAGTGAGACATCAACAAGTGAGACATCAGACATCAAGTGAGACATCAACAAGTGAGACATCAAGTGAGACATCAACAAGTGAGACATCAACAAGTGAGACATCAAGTGAGACATCAACAAGTGAGTGAGACATCAACAAGTGAGACATCAACAGTGAGACATCAACAAGTGAGACATCAACAAGTGGAGACATCAACAAGTGAGACATCAAGTGAGACATCAAAGTGAGACATCAACAAGTGAGACATCAGCAAGTGAGACATCAGCAAGTGAGACATGAGACATCAACAAGTGAGACATCAACAATCAAGCAAGTGACATCAACAAGTGAGACATCAACAAGTGAGACATCAAGACATCAAGTGAGACATCAACAAGTGAGACATCAAGTGAGACATCAACAAACAAGTGAGACATCAACAAGTGAGACATCAACAAGTGAGACATCAACAAGTGAGACATCAACAAGTGAGACATCAACAAGTGAGACATCAACAAGTGAGACATCACATCAAGTGAGACATCAACAAGTGAGACATCAACAAGTGACAAGTGAGACATCAAGTGAGACATCAAGTGAGACATCAACAAAGTGAGACATCAACAAGTGAGACATCAAGCAAGTGAGACATCAACAAGTGAGAGACATCATCACAAGTGAGACATCATCAATGAGACATCAACAAGTGAGACATCAACAAGTGAGACATCAACAAGTGAGACATCAACAAGTGAGACATCAACAAGTGAGACATCAACAAGTGAGACATCAACAAGTGAGACATCAACAAGTGAGAGACATCAGTGAGACATCAACAAGTGAGACATCAACAAGTGAGACATCAACAAGTGAGACATCAACAAGTGAGACATCAACAAGTGAGACATCAACAAGTGAGACATCAACAAGTGAGACATCAACAAGTGAGACATCAACAAGTGAGACATCAACAAGTGAGACATCAAGTGAGACATCAACAAGTGAGACATCAACAAGTGAGACATCAACAAGTGAGACATCAACAAGTGAGACATCAACAAGTGAGACATCAACAAGTGAGACATCAACAAGTGAGACATCAACAAGTGAGACAACAAGTGAGACATCAACAAGGGAGACATCAGCAAGTGAGACATCAACAAGTGAGACATCAACAAGTGAGACATCAACAAGTGAGACATCAGCAAGTGAGACATCAACAAGTGAGACATCAACAAGTGAGACATCACATCAAAAGTGAGACATCAACAAGTGAGACACAAGTGAGACATCAACAAGTGAGACATCAACAAGTGAGACATCAACAAGTGAGACATCAACAAGTGAGACATCAACAAGTGAGACATCAACAAGTGAGACATCAACAAGTGAGACATCAACAAAGTGAGACATCAACAAGTGAGACATCAACAAGTGAGACATCAACAAGTGAGACATCAATAAGTGAGACATCAACAAGTGAGACATCAACAAGTGAGACATCAATCAAGTGAGACATCAACAAGTGAGACATCAACAAGTGAGACATCAACAAGTGAGACATCAACAAGTGAGACATCAACAAGTGAGACATCAACAAGTGAGACATCAACAAGTGAGACATCAACAAGTGAGACATCAACAAGTGAGACATCAACAAGTGAGACATCAGCAAGTGAGACATCAACAAGTGAGACATCAGCAAGTGAGACATCAACAAGTGAGACATCAACAAGTGAGACATCAACAAGACATCAACAAGTGAGACATCAAGTGACAAGTGAGACATCATCAAGTGACAAGTGAGACATCAACAAGTGAGACATGAGACATCAACAAGTGAGACATCAACAAGTGAGACATCAACAAGTGAGACATCAACAAGTGAGACATCAACAAGTGAGACATCACAAGTGAGACATCAACAAGTGAGACATCAACAAAGTGAGACATCAACAAGTGAGACATCAACAAGTGAGACATCAACAAGTGAGACATCACAAGTGAGACATCAAGTGAGACATCAACAAGTGAGACATCAACAAGTGAGACATCAACAAGTGAGACATCAACAAGTGAGACATCAACAAGTGAGACATCAACAAGTGAGACATCACAAGTGAGACATCATCAGCAAGTGAGACATCAACAAGTGAGACATCAACAAGTGAGACATCAACAAGTGAGACATCAACAAGTGAGACATCAACAAGTGAGACATCAACAAGTGAGACATCAACAAGTGAGACATCAACAAGTGAGACATCAACAAGTGAGACATCACAAGTGAGACATCAACAAGTGAGACATCAACAAGTGAGACATCAACAAGTGAGACATCAACAAGTGAGACATCAACAAGTGAGACATCAACAAGTGAGACATCAAGTGAGACATCAACAAGTGAGACATCAACAAGTGAGACATCAACAAGTGAGACATCAACAAGTGAGACATCAACAAGTGAGACATCAACAAGTGAGACATCAACAAGTGAGACATCAACAAGTGAGACATCAACAAGTGAGAGACATCAACAAGTGAGACATCAACAAGTGAGACATCAACAAGTGAGACACAAGTGAGACATCAACAAGTGAGACATCAACAAGTGAGACATCAACAAGTGAGACATCAACAAGTGAGACATCAACAAGTGAGACATCAACAAGTGAGACATCAACAAGTGAGACATCAACAAGTGAGACATCAACAAGTGAGACATCAACAAGTGAGACATCAACAAGTGAGACATCAACAAGTGAGACATCAACAAGTGAGACATCATCAACAAGTGAGACACAAGTGAGACACATCAAGTGAAGTGAGACATCAACAAGTGAGACATCAACAAGTGAGACATCAACAAGTGAGACAAGTGAGACATCAACAAGTGAGACATCAACAAGTGAGACATCATCAAGTGAAGTGAGACATCAACAAGTGAGACATCAACAAGTGAGACATCAACAAGTGAGACATCAACAAGTGAGACATCAACAAGTGAGACATCAACAAGTGAGACATCAACAAGTGAGACATCAACAAGTGAGACATCACAAGTGAGACATCAGTGAGACATCAAGTGAGACATCAACAAGTGAGACATCAACAAGTGAGACATCACAAGTGAGACATCAACAAGTGAGACATCATCAAGTGAGACATCAAGTGAGACATCAAGACATCAAGTGAGACATCAACAAGTGAGACATCAACAAGTGAGACATCACAAGTGAGACATCAACAAGTGAGACATGAGACATCAACAAGTGAGACATCAACAAGTGAGACATCAACAAGTGAGACATCAACAAGTGAGACATCAACAAGTGAGACATCAACAAGTGAGACATCAACAAGTGAGACATCAACAAGTGAGACATCAACAAGTGAGACAGACATCAACAAGACATCAACAAGTGAGACATCAACAAGTGAGACATCAACAAGTGAGACATCAACAAGTGAGACATCAACAAGTGAGACACAAGTGAGACAAGTGAGACATCAACAAGTGAGACATCAACAAGTGAGACATCAACAAGTGAGACATCAACAAGTGAGACATCAACAAGTGAGACATCAACAAAGTGAGACATCAACAAGTGAGACATCAACAAGTGAGAGACAAGTCAGACAAGTGAGACATCAACAAGTGAGACATCAACAAGTGAGACATCATCAGACAAGTGAGACATCAAGCAAGTGAGACATCAACAAGTGAGACATCAACAAGTGAGACATCAACAAGTGAGACATGAGACATCAACAAGTGAGACATCAGCAAGTGAGACATCAAAAGTGAGACATCAACAAGTGAGACATGAGACATCAACAAGTGAGACATCAAGACAAGTGAGACATCAACAAGTGAGACATCAACAAGTGAGACATCAACAAGTGAGACATCAACAAAGACAAGTGAGACATCAACAAGTGAGACATCAACAAGTGAGACATCAACAAGTGAGACATCAACAAGTGAGACATCAACAAGTGAGACATCAACAAGTGAGACATCAACAAGTGAGACATCAACAAGTGAGACATCAACAAGTGAGACATCAACAAGTGAGACATCAACAAGTGAGACATCACATCAACAAGTGAGACATCAACAAGTGAGACATCAACAAGTGAGACATCACATCAAGTGAGACATCAACAAGTGAGACATCAACAAGTGAGACATCAACAAGTGAGACATCAAGTGAGACATCAACAAGTGAGACATCAACAAGTGAGACATCAACAAGTGAGACATCAACAAGTGAGACATCAACAAGTGAGACATCAACAAGTGAGACATCAACAAGTGAGACATCAACATCAAGTGAGACATCAACAAGTGAGACATCAACAAGTGAGACATCAACAAGTGAGACATCACATCAACAAGTGAGACATCAACAAGTGAGACATCACAAGTGAGACATCAGTGAGACATCAACAAGTGAGACATCAACAAGTGAGACATCAACAAGTGAGACATCAACAAGTGAGACATCAACAAGTGAGACATCAAGTGACAACATGAGACATCAACAAGTGAGACATCAACAAGTGAGACATCAACAGTGAGACATGAGACATCAACAAGTGAGACATCAACAAGTGAGACATCAACAAGTGAGACATCAACAAGTGAGACATCAACAAGTGAGACATCAACAAGTGAGACATCAACAAGTGAGACATCAACAAGTGAGACATCACAAGTGAGACATCAACAAGTGAGACATCAACAAGTGAGACATCAACAAGTGAGACACATGAGACATCACAAGTGAGACATCAACAAGTGAGACATCAGCAAGTGAGACATCATGAGACATCAACAAGTGAGACATCAACAAGTGAGACATCAACAAGTGAGACATCAACAAGTGAGACATCAACAAGTGAGACATCAACAAGTGAGACATCAACAAGTGAGACATCAACAAGTGAGACATCAACAAGTGAGACATCAACAAGTGAGACATCAACAAGTGAGACATCAACAAGTGAGACATCAACAAGTGAGACATCAACAAGTGAGACATCAACAAGTGAGACATCAACAAGTGAGACATCAACAAGTGAGACATCAACAAGTGAGACATCAACAAGTGAGACATCACAAGTGAGACATCAACAAGTGAGACATCAACAAGTGAGACATCAACAAGTGAGACATCAACAAGTGAGACATCAACAAGTGAGACATCAACAAGTGAGACATCAACAAGTGAGACATCAACAAGTGAGACATCACAAGTGAGACATCAACAAAGTGAGACATCAACAAGTGAGACATCAACAAGTGAGACATCAACAAGTGAGACATCAAGTGAGACATCAACAAGTGAGACATCAACAAGTGAGACATCAACAAGTGAGACATCAACAAGTGAGACATCAACAAGTGAGACATCAACAAGTGAGACATCAACAAGTGAGACATCAACAAGTGAGACATCAACAAGTGAGACATCAACAAGTGAGACATCAACAAGTGAGACATCAGCAAGTGAGACATCAGTGACAAGTGAGACATCAACAAGTGAGACATCATCAAGTGAGACATCAACAAGTGAGACATCAACAAGTGAGACATCAACAAGTGAGACATCAACAAGTGAGACATCAACAAGTGAGACATCAACAAGTGAGACATCAACAAGTGAGACATCAACAAGTGAGACATCAACAAGTGAGACATCAACAAGTGAGACATCAACAAGTGAGACATCAAGTGAGACATCAACAAGTGAGACATCAACAAGTGAGACATCAACAAGTGAGACATCAACAAGTGAGACATCAACAAGTGAGACATCAACAAGTGAGACATCAACAAGTGAGACATCAACAAGTGAGACATCAACAAGTGAGACATCAACAAGTGAGAATGAACATCAGTGAGACATCAACAAGTGAGACATCAACAAGTGAGACATCAACAAGTGAGACATCAACAAGTGAGACATCAACAAGTGAGACATCAACAAGTGAGACATCAACAAGTGAGACATCAACAAGTGAGACATCAACAAGTGAGACATGAGACATCAACAAGTGAGACATCAACAAGTGAGACATCAACAAGTGAGACATCAACAAGTGAGACATCAACAAGTGAGACATCAACAAGTGAGACATCAACAAGTGAGACATCAACAAGTGAGACATCAACAAGTGAGACATCAGCAAGTGAGACATCAACAAGTGAGACATCAACAAGTGAGACATCAACAAGTGAGACATCAACAAGTGAGACATCAACAAGTGAGACATCAACAAGTGAGACATCAACAAGTGAGACATCAACAAGTGAGAGACATCAACAAGTGAGACATCAACAAGTGAGACATCAACAAGTGAGACATCAACAAGTGAGACATCAACAAGTGAGACATCAACAAGTGAGACATCAACAAGTGAGACATCAACAAGTGAGACATCAACAAGTGAGACATCAACAAGTGAGACATCAACAAGTGAGACATCAACAAGTGAGACAAGTGAGACATCAACAAGTGAGACATCAACAAGTGAGACATCAACAAGTGAGACATCAACAAGTGAGACATCAACAAGTGAGACATCAACAAGTGAGACATCAACAAGTGAGACATCAACAAGTGAGACATCAACAAGTGAGACATCAACAAGTGAGACATCAACAAGTGAGACATGACAAGTGAGACATCAACAAGTGAGACATCAACAAGTGAGACATCAACAAGTGAGACATCAACAAGTGAGACATCAACAAGTGAGACATCAACAAGTGAGACATCAACAAGTGAGACATCAAGTGAGACATCAACAAGTGAGACATCAACAAGTGAGACATCAACAAGTGAGACATCAACAAGTGAGACATCAACAAGTGAGACATCAACAAGTGAGACATCATCAACAAGTGAGACATCAACAAGTGAGACATCAACAAGTGAGACATCAACAAGTGAGACATCAACAAGTGAGACATCAACAAGTGAGACATCAACAAGTGAGACATCAACAAGTGAGACATCAACAAGTGAGACATCAACAAGTGAGACATCAACAAGTGAGACATCAACAAGTGAGACATCAACAAGTGAGACATCAACAAGTGAGACATCAACAAGTGAGACATCAACAAGTGAGTGAGACATCAACAAGTGAGACATCAACAAGTGAGACATCAACAAGTGAGACATCAACAAGTGAGACATCAACAAGTGAGACATCAACAAGTGAGACATCAACAAGTGAGACATCAACAAGTGAGACATCAACAAGTGAGACATCAACAAGTGAGACATCAACAAGTGAGACATCAACAAGTGAGACATCAACAAGTGAGACATCAACAAGTGAGACATCAACAAGTGAGACATCAACAAGTGAGACATCAACAAGTGAGACATCAACAAGTGAGACATCAACAAGTGAGACATCAACAAGTGAGACATCAACAAGTGAGACATCAACAAGTGAGACATCAACAAGTGAGACATCAACAAGTGAGACATCAACAAGTGAGACATCAACAAGTGAGACATCAACAAGTGAGACATCAACAAGTGAGACATCAACAAGTGAGACATCAACAAGTGAGACATCAACAAGTGAGACATCAACAAGTGAGACATCAACAAGTGAGACATCAACAAGTGAGACATCAACAAGTGAGACATCAACAAGTGAGACATCAACAAGTGAGACATCAACAAGTGAGACATCAACAAGTGAGACATCAACAAGTGAGACATCAACATGAGACAACAAGTGAGACATCAACAAGTGAGACATCAACAAGTGAGACATCAACAAGTGAGACATCAACAAGTGAGACATCAGCAAGTGAGACATCAACAAGTGAGACATCAACAAGTGAGACATCAACAAGTGAGACATCAACAAGTGAGACATCAACAAGTGAGACATCAACAAGTGAGACATCAACAAGTGAGACATCAACAAGTGAGACATAAGTGAGAGACATCAACAAGTGAGACATCAACAAGTGAGACATCAACAAGTGAGACATCAACAAGTGAGACATCAACAAGTGAGACATCAACAAGTGAGACATCAACAAGTGAGACATCAACAAGTGAGACATCAACAAGTGAGACATCAACAAGTGAGACATCAAGTGAGACATCAACAAGTGAGACATCAGACAAGTGAGACATCAAGTGAGACATCAACAAGTGAGACATCAACAAGTGAGACATCAACAAGTGAGACATCAACAAGTGAGACATCAACAAGTGAGACATCAACAAGTGAGTGAGACATCAACAAGTGAGACATCAACAAGTGAGACATCAACAAGTGAGACATCAACAAGTGAGACATCAACAAGTGAGACATCAACAAGTGAGACATCAACAAGTGAGACATCAAGTGAGACATCAACAAGTGAGACATCAGCAAGTGAGACATCAACAAGTGAGACATCAACAAGTGAGACATCAACAAGTGAGACATCAACAAGTGAGACATCAACAAGTGAGACATCAACAAGTGAGACATCAACAAGTGAGACATCAACAAGTGAGACATCAACAAGTGAGACATCAACAAGTGAGACATCAACAAGTGAGACATCAACAAGTGAGACATCAACAAGTGAGAGACATCAACAAGTGAGACATCAACAAGTGAGACATCAACAAGTGAGACATCAACAAGTGAGACATCAACAAGTGAGACATCAACAAGTGAGACATCAGCAAGTGAGACATCAACAAGTGAGACATCAACAAGTGAGACATCAACAAGTGAGACATCAACAAGTGAGACATCAACAAGTGAGACATCAACAAGTGAGACATCAACAAGTGAGACATCAACAAGTGAGACATCAACAAGTGAGACATCAACAAGTGAGACATCAACAAGTGAGACATCAACAAGTGAGACATCAACAAGTGAGACATCAACAAGTGAGACATCAACAAGTGAGACATCAACAAGTGAGACATCAACAAGTGAGACATCAACAAGTGAGACATCAACAAGTGAGACATCATCAAAAGTGAGACATCAACAAGTGAGACATCAACAAGTGAGACATCAACAAGTGAGACATCAACAAGTGAGACATCAACAAGTGAGACATCAACAAGTGAGACATCAACAAGTGAGACATCAACAAGTGAGACATCAACAAGTGAGACATCAACAAGTGAGACATCAACAAGTGAGACATCAACAAGTGAGACATCAACAAGTGAGACATCAACAAGTGAGACATCAACAAGTGAGACATCAACAAGTGAGACATCAACAAGTGAGACATCAACAAGTGAGACATCAACAAGTGAGACATCAACAAGTGAGACATCAACAAGTGAGACATCAACAAGTGAGACATCACAAGTGAGACATCAACAAGTGAGACATCAACAAGTGAGACATCAACAAGTGAGACATCATCAACAAGTGAGACATCAACAAGTGAGACATCAACAAAGTGAGACATCAACAAGTGAGACATCAACAAGTGAGACATCAACAAAGTGAGACATCAAGTGAGACAAGTGAGACATCAAAGTGAGAGACATGAGACATCAAGTGAGACATCAACAAGTGAGACATCAACAAGTGAGACATCAACAAGTGAGACATCAACAAGTGAGACATCAACAAGTGAGACATCAAGTGAGACATCAAGTGAGACATCAACAAGTGAGACATCAACAAGTGAGACATCAACAAGTGAGACATCAAGTGAGACAAGTGAGACATCAACAAGTGAGACATCAACAAGTGAGACATCAACAAGTGAGACATCAACAAGTGAGACATCAACAAGTGAGACATCAACAAGTGAGACATCAACAAGTGAGACATCAACAAGTGAGACATCAACAAGTGAGACATCAACAAGTGAGACATCAACAAGTGAGACATCAACAAGTGAGACATCAACAAGTGAGACATCAACAAGTGAGACATCAACAAGTGAGACATCAACAAGTGAGACATCAACAAGTGAGACATCAACAAGTGAGACATCAACAAGTGAGACATCAGCAAGTGAGACATCAACAAGTGAGACATCAACAAGTGAGACATCAACAAGTGAGACATCAACAAGTGAGACATCAACAAGTGAGACATCAACAAGTGAGACATCAACAAGTGAGACATCAACAAGTGAGACATCAACAAGTGAGACATCAACAAGTGAGACATCAACAAGTGAGACATCAACAAGTGAGACATCAACAAGTGAGACATCAACAAGTGAGACATCAGCAAGTGAGACATCAACAAGTGAGACATCAACAAGTGAGACATCAACAAGTGAGACATCAACAAGTGAGACATCAACAAGTGAGACATCACAAGTGAGACATCAACAAGTGAGACATCAACAAGTGAGACATCAACAAGTGAGACATCAACAAGTGAGACATCAACAAGTGAGACATCAACAAGTGAGACATCAACAAGTGAGACATCAACAAGTGAGACATCAACAAGTGAGACATCAGCAAGTGAGACATCAACAAGTGAGACATCAACAAGTGAGACATCAACAAGTGAGACATCAACAAGTGAGACATCAACAAGTGAGACATCAACAAGTGAGACATCAACAAGTGAGACATCAACAAGTGAGACATCAACAAGTGAGACATCAACAAGTGAGACATCAACAAGTGAGACATCAACAAGTGAGACATCAACAAGTGAGACATCAACAAGTGAGACATCAACAAGTGAGACATCAACAAGTGAGACATCAACAAGTGAGACATCAACAAGTGAGACATCAACAAGTGAGACATCAACAAGTGAGACATCAACAAGTGAGACATCAACAAGTGAGACATCAACAAGTGAGACATCAACAAGTGAGACATCAACAAGTGAGACATCAACAAGTGAGACATCAACAAGTGAGACATCAACAAGTGAGACATCAACAAGTGAGACATCAACAAAGAGAGACATCAAGACAAGTGAGACATCAACAAGTGAGACATCAACAAGTGAGACATCAACAAGTGAGACATCAACAAGTGAGACATCAACAAGTGAGACATCAACAAGTGAGACATCACAAGTGAGACATCAACAAGTGAGACATCAACAAGTGAGACATCAACAAGTGAGACATCAACAAGTGAGACATCAACAAGTGAGACATCAACAAGTGAGACATCAACAAGTGAGACATCAACAAGTGAGACATCAACAAGTGAGACATCAACAAGTGAGACATCAACAAGTGAGACATCAACAAGTGAGACATCAACAAGTGAGACATCAACAAGTGAGACATCAACAAGTGAGACATCAACAAGTGAGACATCAACAAGTGAGACATCAACAAGTGAGACATCAACAAGTGAGACATCAACAAGTGAGACATCAACAAGTGAGACATCAACAAGTGAGACATCAAGTGAGACATCAACAAGTGAGACATCAACAAGTGAGACATCAACAAGTGAGACATCAACAAGTGAGACATCAACAAGTGAGACATCAACAAGTGAGACATCAACAAGTGAGACATCAACAAGTGAGACATCAACAAGTGAGACATCAACAAGTGAGACATCAACAAGTGAGACATCAACAAGTGAGACATCAATCAACAAGTGAGACATCAACAAAGTGAGACATCAACAAGTGAGAGACATCAAGACAAGTGAGACATCAACAAGTGAGACATCAACAAGTGAGACATCAACAAGTGAGACATCAACAAGTGAGACATCAACAAGTGAGACATCAACAAGTGAGACATCAACAAGTGAGACATCAACAAGTGAGACATCAACAAGTGAGACATCAACAAGTGAGACATCAACAAGTGAGACATCAACAAGTGATCAACAAGTGAGACATCAACAAGTGAGACATCAACAAGTGAGACATCAACAAGTGAGACATCAACAAGTGAGACATCAACAAGTGAGACATCAACAAGTGAGACATCAACAAGTGAGACATCAACAAGTGAGACATCAACAAGTGAGACATCAACAAGTGAGACATCAACAAGTGAGACATCAACAAGTGAGACATCAACAAGTGAGACATCAACAAGTGAGACATCAACAAGTGAGACATCAACAAGTGAGACATCAACAAGTGAGACATCAACAAGTGAGACATCAACAAGTGAGACATCAACAAGTGAGACATCAACAAGTGAGACATCAACAAGTGAGACATCAGCAAGTGAGACATCAAGACATCAAGTGAGACATCAACAAGTGAGACATCAACAAGTGAGACATCACATCAAGTGAGACATCAACAAGTGAGACATCAACAAGTGAGACATCAACAAGTGAGACATCAACAAGTGAGACATCAACAAGTGAGACATCAACAAGTGAGACATCAACAAGTGAGACATCAACAAGTGAGACATCAACAAGTGAGACATCAACAAGTGAGACATCAACAAAGTGAGACATCAACAAGTGAGACATCAACAAGTGAGACATCAACAAGTGAGACATCAACAAGTGAGACATCAACAAGTGAGACATCAACAAGTGAGACATCAAGTGAGACATCAACAAGTGAGACATCAGACACAAGTGAGACATCAACAAGTGAGACATCAACAAGTGAGACATCAACAAGTGAGACATCAACAAGTGAGACATCAACAAGTGAGACATCAACAAGTGAGACATCAACAAGTGAGACATCAACAAGTGAGACATCAACAAGTGAGACATCAACAAGTGAGACATCAACAAGTGAGACATCAACAAGTGAGACATCAACAAGTGAGACATCAACAAGTGAGACATCAACAAGTGAGACATCAACAAGTGAGACATCAACAAGTGAGACATCAACAAGTGAGACATCAACAAGTGAGACATCAACAAGTGAGACATCAACAAGTGAGACATCAACAAGTGAGACATCAACAAGTGAGACATCAACAAGTGAGACATCAACAAGTGAGACATCAACAAGTGAGACATCAACAAGTGAGACATCAACAAGTGAGACATCAACAAGTGAGACATCAACAAGTGAGACATCAACAAGTGAGACATCAACAAGTGAGACATCAAGTGAGACATCAAGTGAGACATCAACAAGTGAGACATCAACAAGTGAGACATCAACAAGTGAGACATCAACAAGTGAGACATCAACAAGTGAGACATCAACAAGTGAGACATCAACAAGTGAGACATCAACAAGTGAGACATCAACAAGTGAGACATCAACAAGTGAGACATCAACAAGTGAGACATCAACAAGTGAGACATCAACAAGTGAGACATCAACAAAGTGAGACATCAACAAGTGAGTGAGACATCAACAAGTGAGACATCAACAAGTGAGACATCAACAAGTGAGACATCAACAAGTGAGACATCAACAAGTGAGACATCAACAAGTGAGACATCAACAAGTGAGACATCAACAAGTGAGACATCAACAAGTGAGACATCAACAAGTGAGACATCAACAAGTGAGACATCAACAAGTGAGACATCAACAAGTGAGACATCAACAAGTGAGACATCAACAAGTGAGACATCAACAAGTGAGACATCAACAAGTGAGACATCAACAAGTGAGACATCAACAAGTGAGACATCAACAAGTGAGACATCAACAAGTGAGACATCAACAAGTGAGACATCAACAAGTGAGACATCAACAAGTGAGACATCAACAAGTGAGACATCAACAAGTGAGACATCAACAAGTGAGACATCAACAAGTGAGACATCAACAAGTGAGACATCAACAAGTGAGACATCAACAAGTGAGACATCAACAAGAGACACAACAAGTGAGACATCAACAAGTGAGACATCAACAAGTGAGACATCAACAAGTGAGACATCAACAAGTGAGACATCAACAAGTGAGACATCAACAAGTGAGACATCAACAAGTGAGACATCAACAAAGACATCAACAAGTGAGACATCAACAAGTGAGACATCAACAAGTGAGACATCAACAAGTGAGACATCAACAAGTGAGAGACATCAGACATCAACAAGTGAGACATCAACAAGTGAGACATCAACAAGTGAGACATCAACAAGTGAGACATCAACAAGTGAGACATCAACAAGTGAGACATCAGACAAGTGAGACATCAACAAGTGAGACATCAACAAGTGAGACATCAACAAGTGAGACATCAACAAGTGAGACATCAACAAGTGAGACATCAACAAGTGAGACATCAACAAGTGAGACATGAGACATCAACAAGTGAGACATCAACAACAAGTGAGACATCAACAAGTGAGACATCAACAAGTGAGACATCAACAAGTGAGACATCAACAAGTGAGACATCAACAAGTGAGACATCAACAAGTGAGACATCAACAAGTGAGACATCAACAAGTGAGACATCAACAAGTGAGACATCAACAAGTGAGAGACATCAACAAGTGAGACATCAACAAGTGAGACATCAACAAGTGAGACATCAACAAGTGAGACATCAACAAGTGAGACATCAAGTGAGACATCAAGTGAGACATCAACAAGTGAGACATCAACAAGTGAGACATCAACAAAGAGACATCAACAAGTGAGACATCAACAAGTGAGACATCAACAAGTGAGACATCAACAAGTGAGACATCAACAAGTGAGACATCAAGTGAGTGAGACATCAACAAGTGAGACATCAACAAGTGAGACATCAACAAGTGAGACATCAACAAGTGAGACATGAGACATCAACAAGTGAGACATCAAGTGAGACATCAACAAGTGAGACATCAACAAGTGAGACATCAAGTGAGACATCAACAAGTGAGACATCAACAAGTGAGACATCAACAAGTGAGACATCAACAAGTGAGACATCAGCAAGTGAGACATCAACAAGTGAGACATCAAGTGAGACATCAACAAGTGAGAGACATCAAGTGAGACATCAACAAGTGAGACATCAACAAGTGAGACATCAACAAGTGAGACATCAACAAGTGAGACATCAACAAGTGAGACATCAACAAGTGAGACATCAACAAGTGAGACATCAACAAGTGAGACATCAACAAGTGAGACATCAAGTGAGACATCAACAAGTGAGACATCAACAAGTGAGACATCAACAAGTGAGACATCAACAAGTGAGACATCAACAAGTGAGACATCAACAAGTGAGACATCAACAAGTGAGACATCAACAAGTGAGACATCAACAAGTGAGACATCAACAAGTGAGACATCAACAAGTGAGACATCAACAAGTGAGACAAACAAGTGAGACATCAACAAGTGAGACATCAACAAGTGAGACATCAACAAGTGAGACATCAACAAGTGAGACATCAACAAGTGAGACATCAACAAGTGAGACATCAACAAGTGAGACATCAAGTGAGACATCAACAAGTGAGACATCAACAAGTGAGACATCACAAGTGAGACATCAACAAGTGAGACATCAACAAGTGAGACATCAACAAGTGAGACATCAAGTGAGACATCAAGTGAGACATCAACAAGTGAGACATCAACAAGTGAGAGACATCAAGTGAAGTGAGACATCAACAAGTGAGACATCAACAAGTGAGACATCAACAAGTGAGACATCAACAAGTGAGACATCAACAAGTGAGACATCAACAAGTGAGACATCAACAAGTGAGACATCAACAAGTGAGACATCAACAAGTGAGACATCAACAAGTGAGACATCAACAAGTGAGACATCAACAAGTGAGACATCAACAAGTGAGACATCAACAAGTGAGACATCAACAAGTGAGACATCAACAAGTGAGACATCAACAAGTGAGACATCAACAAGTGAGACATCAACAAGTGAGACATCAACAAGTGAGACATCAACAAGTGAGACATCAACAAGTGAGACATCAACAAGTGAGACATCAACAAGTGAGACATCAATCAAGTGAGACATCAACAAGTGAGACATCAACAAGTGAGACATCAAGTGAGACATCAACAAGTGAGACATCAACAAGTGAGACATCAACAAGTGAGACATCAACAAGTGAGACATCAACAAGTGAGACATCAACAAGTGAGTGAGACATCAACAAGTGAGACATCAACAAGTGAGACATCAACAAGTGAGACATCAACAAGTGAGACATCAACAAGTGAGACATCAACAAGTGAGACATCAACAAGTGAGACATCAACAAGTGAGACATCAACAAGTGAGACAAGTGAGACATCAACAAGTGAGACATCAACAAGTGAGACATCAACAAGTGAGACATCAACAAGTGAGACATCAACAAGACATCAACAAGTGAGACATCAAGTGAGACATCAACAAGTGAGACATCAACAAGTGAGACATCAACAAGTGAGACATCAACAAGAGACATCAACAAGTGAGACATCAACAAGTGAGACATCAACAAGTGAGACAACAAGTGAGACATCAACAAGTGAGACATCAACAAGTGAGACATCAACAAGTGAGACATCAACAAGTGAGACATCAACAAGTGAGACATCAACAAGTGAGACATCAACAAGTGAGACATCAACAAGTGAGACATCAACAAGTGAGACATCAACAAGTGAGACATCAACAAGTGAGACATCAACAAGTGAGACATCAAGTGAGAAGTGAGACATCAAGTGAGACATCAACAAGTGAGACATCAACAAGTGAGACATCAACAAGTGAGACATCAACAAGTGAGACATCAACAAGTGAGACATCAACAAGTGAGACATCAACAAGTGAGAGACATCAACAAGTGAGACATCAACAAGTGAGACATCAACAAGTGAGACATCAACAAGTGAGACATCAACAAGTGAGACATCAACAAGTGAGACATCAACAAGTGAGACATCAACAAGTGAGACATCAACAAGTGAGACATCAACAAGTGAGACATCAACAAGTGAGACATCAACAAGTGAGACATCAACAAGTGAGACATCAACAAGTGAGACATCAACAAGTGAGACATCAACAAGTGAGACATCAACAAGTGAGACATCAACAAGTGAGACATCAACAAGTGAGACATCAACAAGTGAGACATCAACAAGTGAGACATCAACAAGTGAGACATCAACAAGTGAGACATCAACAAGTGAGACATCAACAAGTGAGACATCACACAAGTGAGACATCAACAAGTGAGACATCAACAAGTGAGACATCAACAAGTGAGACATCAACAAGTGAGACATCAACAAGTGAGACATCAACAAGTGAGACATCAACAAGTGAGACATCAACAAGTGAGACATCAACAAGTGAGAGACATCACATCAAGTGAGACATCAACAAGTGAGACATCAACAAGTGAGACATCAACAAGTGAGACATCAACAAGTGAGACATCAACAAGTGAGACATCAACAAGTGAGACATCAACAAGTGAGACATCAACAAGTGAGACATCAACAAGTGAGACATCAACAAGTGAGACATCAACAAGACATCAACAAGTGAGACATCAACAAGTGAGACATCAACAAGTGAGACATCAACAAGTGAGACATCAACAAGTGAGACATCAACAAGTGAGACATCAACAAGTGAGACATCAACAAGTGAGACATCAACAAGTGAGACATCAAAGTGAGACATCAACAAGTGAGACATCAACAAGTGAGACATCAACAAGTGAGACATCAACAAGTGAGACATCAACAAGTGAGACATCAACAAGTGAGACATCAACAAGTGAGACATCAACAAGTGAGACATCAACAAGTGAGACATCAACAAGTGAGACATCAACAAGTGAGACATCAACAAGTGAGACATCAACAAGTGAGACATCAACAAGTGAGACATCAACAAGTGAGACATCAACAAGTGAGACATCAACAAGTGAGACATCAACAAGTGAGACATCAACAAGTGAGACATCAACAAGTGAGACATCAACAAGTGAGACATCAACAAGTGAGACATCAACAAGTGAGACATCAACAAGTGAGACATCAACAAGTGAGACATCAACAAGTGAGACATCAACAAGGGAGACATCAGCAAGTCATACATCATCAAGTGAGACATCAACAAGACATCAGCAAGTGAAACATCAACAAGTGAGAAATCAACAAGTGAAACATCAATAAATGAGACATCAATAAGTGAGACATCAACAAGGGAGACATCAGCAAGTGAGACATCAACAAGTGAGACATCAACAAGTGAGACATCAACAAGTGAGACATCAACAAGTGAGACATCAACAAGTGAGACATCAACAAGGGAGACATCAGCAAGTGAGACATCAACAAGTGAGACATCAACAAGTGAGACATCAACAAGTGAGACATCAGTGAGAGTGAGACATCAACAAGTGAGACATCAACAAGTGAGACATCAACAAGTGAGACATCAACAAGTGAGACATCAACAAGTGAGACATCAACAAGTGAGACATCAACAAGTGAGACATCAACAAGTGAGACATCAACAAGTGAGACATCAACAAGTGAGACATCAACAAGTGAGACATCAACAAGTGAGACATCAACAAGTG
The DNA here is from genome assembly GCF_004210375.1 of Tachypleus tridentatus. Classification (NCBI taxonomy): domain Eukaryota; kingdom Metazoa; phylum Arthropoda; class Merostomata; order Xiphosura; family Limulidae; genus Tachypleus; species Tachypleus tridentatus. The sequence continues at coordinate 59,608,418 of NC_134827.1, forward strand.
AGACATCAACAAGTGAGACATCAACAAGTGAGACATCAACAAGTGAGACATCAACAAGTGAGACATCAACAAGTGAGACATCAACAAGTGAGACATCAACAAGTGAGACATCAACAAGTGAGACATCAACAAGTGAGACATCAACAAGTGAGACATCAACAAGTGAGACATCAACAAGTGAGACATCAACAAGTGAGACATCAACAAGTGAGACATCAACAAGTGAGACATCAACAAGTGAGACATCAACAAGTGAGACATCAACAAGTGAGACATCAACAAGTGAGACATCAACAAGTGAGACATCAACAAGTGAGACATCAACAAGTGAGACATCAACAAGTGAGACATCAACAAGTGAGACATCAACAAGTGAGACATCAACAAGTGAGACATCAACAAGTGAGACATCAACAAGTGAGACATCAACAAGTGAGAACAAGTGAGACATCAACAAGTGAGACATCAACAAGTGAGACATCAACAAGTGAGACATCAACAAGTGAGACATCAACAAGTGAGACATCAACAAGTGAGACATCAACAAGTGAGACATCAACAAGTGAGACATCAACAAGTGAGACATCAACAAGTGAGACATCAACAAGTGAGACATCAACAAGTGAGACATCAACAAGTGAGACATCAACAGTGAGAAGTGAGACATCAACAAGTGAGACATCAACAAGTGAGACATCAACAAGTGAGACATCAACAAGTGAGACATCAACAAGTGAGACATCAACAAGTGAGACATCAACAAGTGAGACATCAACAAGTGAGACATCAACAAGTGAGACATCAACAAGTGAGACATCAACAAGTGAGACATCAACAAGTGAGACATCAACAAGTGAGACATCAACAAGTGAGACATCAACAAGTGAGACATCAACAAGTGAGACATCAACAAGTGAGACATCAACAAGTGAGACATCAACAAGTGAGACATCAACAAGTGAGACATCAACAAGTGAGACATCAACAAGTGAGACATCAACAAGTGAGACATCAACAAGTGAGACATCAACAAGTGAGACATCAACAAGTGAGACATCAACAAGTGAGACATCAACAAGTGAGACATCAACAAGTGAGACATCAACAAGTGAGACATCAACAAGTGAGACATCAAGTGAGACATCAACAAGTGAGACATCAACAAGTGAGACATCAACAAGTGAGACATCAACAAGTGAGACATCAACAAGTGAGACATCAACAAGTGAGACATCAACAAGTGAGACATCAACAAGTGAGACATCAACAAGTGAGACATCAACAAGTGAGACATCAACAAGTGAGACATCAACAAGTGAGACATCAACAAGTGAGACATCAACAAGTGAGACATCAACAAGTGAGACATCAACAAGTGAGACATCAACAAGTGAGACATCAACAAGTGAGACATCAACAAGTGAGACATCAACAAGTGAGACATCAACAAGTGAGACATCAACAAGTGAGACATCAACAAGTGAGACATCAACAAGTGAGACATCATCAGCAAGTGAGACATCAACAAGTGAGACATCAACAAGTGAGACATCAACAAGTGAGACATCAACAAGTGAGACATCAACAAGTGAGACATCAACAAGTGAGACATCAACAAGTGAGACATCAACAAGTGAGACATCAACAAGTGAGACATCAACAAGTGAGACATCAACAAGTGAGACATCAACAAGTGAGACATCAACAAGTGAGACATCAACAAGTGAGACATCAACAAGTGAGACATCAACAAGTGAGACATCAACAAGTGAGACATCAACAAGTGAGACATCAACAAGTGAGACATCAACAAGTGAGACATCAACAAGTGAGACATCAACAAGTGAGACATCAACAAGTGAGACATCAACAAGTGAGACATCAACAAGTGAGACATCAGCAAGTGAGACATCAACAAGTGAGACATCAACAAGTGAGACATCAACAAGTGAGACATCAACAAGTGAGACATCAACAAGTGAGACATCAACAAGTGAGACATCAACAAGTGAGACATCAACAAGTGAGACATCAACAAGTGAGACATCAACAAGTGAGACATCAACAAGTGAGACATCAACAAGTGAGACATCAACAAGTGAGACATCAACAAGTGAGACATCAACAAGTGAGACATCAACAAGTGAGACATCAACAAGTGAGACATCAACAAGTGAGACATCAACAAGTGAGACATCAACAAGTGAGACATCAACAAGTGAGACATCAAGTGAGACATCAACAAGTGAGACATCAACAAGTGAGACATCAACAAGTGAGACATCAACAAGTGAGACATCAACAAGTGAGACATCAACAAGTGAGACATCAACAAGTGAGACATCAACAAGTGAGACATCAACAAGTGAGACATCAACAAGTGAGACATCAACAAGTGAGACATCAACAAGTGAGACATCAACAAGTGAGACATCAACAAGTGAGACATCAACAAGTGAGACATCAACAAGTGAGACATCAACAAGTGAGACATCAACAAGTGAGACATCAACAAGTGAGACATCAACAAGTGAGACATCAACAAGTGAGACATCAACAAGTGAGACATCAACAAGTGAGACATCACATCAACAAGTGAGACATCAACAAGTGAGACATCAACAAGTGAGACATCAACAAGTGAGACATCAACAAGTGAGACATCAACAAGTGAGACATCAAGTGAGACATCAAGTGAGACATCAACAAGTGAGACATCAACAAGTGAGACATCAGCAAGTGAGACATCAACAAGTGAGACATCAACAAGTGAGTGAGACATCAACAAGTGAGACATCAACAAGTGAGACATCAACAAGTGAGACATCAACAAGTGAGACATCAACAAGTGAGACATCAACAAGTGAGACATCAACAAGTGAGACATCAACAAGTGAGACATCAACAAGTGAGACATCAACAAGTGAGACATCAACAAGTGAGACATCAACAAGTGAGACATCAACAAGTGAGACATCAACAAGTGAGACATCAACAAGTGAGACATCAACAAGTGAGACATCAACAAGTGAGACATCAACAAGTGAGACATCAACAAGTGAGACATCAACAAGTGAGACATCAACAAGTGAGACATCAACAAGTGAGACATCAACAAGTGAGACATCAACAAGTGAGACATCAACAAGTGAGACATCAACAAGTGAGACATCAACAAGTGAGACATCAACAAGTGAGACATCAACAAGTGAGACATCAACAAGTGAGACATCAACAAGTGAGACATCAACAAGTGAGACATCAACAAGTGAGACATCAACAAGTGAGACATCAACAAGTGAGACATCAAGCAAGTGAGACATCAACAAGTGAGACATCAAGTGAGACATCAACAAGTGAGACATCAACAAGTGAGACATCAACAAAGAGACATGAGTGAGACATCAACAAGTGAGAGACATCAACAAGTGAGACATCAACAAGTGAGAGACACATCAACAAGTGAGACATCAACAAGTGAGACATCAACAAGTGAGACATCAACAAGTGAGACATCAACAAGTGAGACATCAACAAGTGAGACATCAACAAGTGAGACATCAACAAGTGAGACATCAACAAGTGAGACATCAACAAGTGAGACATCAACAAGTGAGACATCAACAAGTGAGACATCAACAAGTGAGACATCAACAAGTGAGACATCAACAAGTGAGACATCAACAAGTGAGACATCAACAAGTGAGACATCAACAAGTGAGACATCAACAAGTGAGACATCAACAAGTGAGACATCAATAAGTGAGACATCAACAAGTGAGACATCAACAAGTGAGACATCAACAAGTGAGACATCAACAAGTGAGACATCAACAAGTGAGACATCAACAAGTGAGACATCAACAAGTGAGACATCAACAAGTGAGACATCAACAAGTGAGACATCA